>NC_056745.1:1413794017-1414094017 GCF_019279795.1 Protopterus annectens
AACCCACTATTACTAGTAACAGAACAGCAGTACGCCACTCTTTTATAGGCCAAACCTGTTAACAACATAATTAGCAAATCACTATACCAACTAAAACTGTGCTATAGAACTTCACACAATCTCATCCCTACAGCTTATAACACCTTAGATAAGAATGTGCTTATCCCTAACATTGAATATAGGCTTCTTCTTATAACCTTGCAATCCCGCTCAAATGCATGTATTGCATATGGGCTTCTTTTTATAACCATGCAATCCCACTCAAATGCATGTAAAATAGAATCTACTATAAATAAAATCTGCAGATTTTTTTCTCGTAAAACTCCACATTCATCACTGACAACTTCTACAATCGTATATGTCGCTACTGGTAAATGACAGAGCCACAATTCTTCCAAACTGTCAAATCTACAAACTGTTAAAAATGCCCCCCCCCCAAAAAAAAAAAAAAAAAAAATTAAACAAAATTGCAAATCATGGAGCCCAGCTACACACATAGAGACAGCCAAGAAGAAAGCATTATCATCTCTATATTTTGTATTAAAACATTAACAGGAGAAAGAGCTATGCCTAAGCTAGGCCCAGATGTTTGGAACCGGTTACCTGCAGAAGTCAGGCAACAAGAGACATTTCAATTATTTACAAACAAACTAAAAGAATAAATATTTATGGACACCAAATATACTTCTTTCCATTAGACTGGCTAGTAGTTGGAGAGTATGCTGTATTCACACCCATACCTATCAACCTTTTAGAGGAAGAAATCTGGACAATGCTATAAATAAATGCAGGACAAAGATCCAAAAGAAGAACAATTTTTAAATATTGTTCTTACAAACTTAGAATGTTGACAGAATAACGGGTTTTGCATTAGCATGAATTATTTGAAGAGTATGAAGTCTGAAACTCAAATCTCTGTCATTATTTTCTAACTTCTGTCTTTAATGATTTATCAATAATTTGCCAGAAAACCACAATTTTATGAGAAAACAGACCAAAAATACACGATGCAGAAATCTGGGCATTCTGCAAAAAATCTGTACAGCTGAGAAGTATATCACAACTTTCTTGTAAGATAAACTTTTCACAAATGACTACTGGTTGAATGCCTACCTTAATTGCATATGCTGTAAATATCACTAGCATTTATAATTGTAAAATAGCATAAAATAGATTGTACTTTTTTACCGTACTATTTTTACTGTACTATGCACAGCTCTGTGATTTCTACAATACATATATATATATATATATATATATATATATATATATATATATATATGTTTCTCTTTTTGTCTTGCACCATGGTCACTTACCTGTTTATCAAAGTGAAAAAAATAAGTAAATCAATCAATCAATTAGTAAAAATCTATGTGGAACAAACAACATTGTGCAGTATCATGTCATCTTCCACAATGTGGAAGTCTAAAACATTGAAGAATGGGCTGTACAATGTAACTCATTGCATCACAAATACCTTGGCGAAAAGCAGTTTAGTAATAAACCGGAGACTTTGGCTCCAGAGACATGATTTAGTCCTCAGCTAGCTGCCATTGTGGGTCAGTCTAAGCCTATCCAATTTCTCCTTTTGTGCTCAAAATAACCTATCCCATTTGGCTATAGATTGACCTTATCCATCTCTTGGTTGATATTTATATATTAAACCTTATAAAAATATATGGGATGATGGGACAAAGCATTTAGGAGTTGGCTGTGTCCATTAGTAGCATAGGAGGCTGTCTTGGAGTAAATGTTCTGTTTCCTATCCATAGATTTAAGTTGCACTTGAAACTGGACCTTTGTTTTATGTGGTTGGGGAGACTATTCCACAGCAGTGATATCCTCTGCAAAATATACCTGTCCCTCAAAACTATTCTGTTGATGTTGCAAAAGAGGTTTAGGTTCATAGGTTCATAGGTTGGTACTAGACTATCAGCCCTAGGGCCTATACAAGCCTAGCCATAACAATTCCCTGAATATTTCTTCCCACAATATTTACTTCCCTGGACCCCTGTCTAGCAGAGCGACTGACATGATCCCCGGGGTGAATTTCCTATCTCCCATCCAATCGTCAAGGTTCCTTTTGAAGAGGGCCAAGAAGGTGCTCTGCTTGACATATGTGGGCAGTCTATTCCAGAGTCTGGGGAGCCTCAGGGTCAGGAACCGATCCCTCCAGCATGTTTAGTTTATTGTGATGACAAGGTTTAGATCCCTAGAGAGTGTGGCTCTGAGGGATTGCGTGTGGCTCTGAGGGATTGGGATTTCTTTAAGTGAAGCATGTCCAACAGCTCTGGGTTTGACATGGCATTGTATGTTAAGCAGAGATTGCCTCTGAGTAGACGATATGTGACAGAGTATAGCTGGAGTTTGGTAAGGTGGTCAGCATAGGGCTTCTGCTTTAAACCTATAATTCTTTTATTAAGGTATTTCTGCAGCCTTTCCAGTTGTTGCAGATGTCTTGAGAGGTACATACCAGATGGGGCATTGTATTCTATAATGGGTCTAATGAGGGATAAGTACAGTGGGACAATGACCTAATTTTTTCTGGATGAAAAGCCCTTGGTGATGAGGTGTGCCACAAAGAAGGATTTCCTGACTGTTGTGGTGATGTGATTATTGAAGGTGAGACCACTGTCCACCTGTGTCCCTAAGTCTCTCATCACACTTTCAGTGTTTAGTGTACTGCCACCTATGTGGTAATTCATGGGTACATGTTTTTTCCCAAATGGGATAACTATAAATTTCTTGGCATTGAGCTTGAGCCCATGGCTTTGGCACCAAGCATCTGTTTCTGTAAGGCCCTTTTGTATAGTTGTTCTATAGTCATCCCACATGCTGTTTTGAGGTGCTGCCATTCTTGTTCGACTAAGTCTGTTTCCTCCTCTACTTGTCTTGGGGTACTTGAGTGCTGAGTACTTTCTTGTACATTCTCCCCTTTTAATTGTCTTCCATTCATGGGTGAGTTTCAGATGGAAACATTCAGCATGATTTGTGGGAAAGACCCCCACAGAAGCACAAGTAGATAATGCAAAGGCCGGAGATAATGCATTGGCTGAAGGTCAGGATCGAACCTTGTACCTTGTGCATGGGAGACAAATACCTTAACCGCTTCACTATCTGGTCTCTCTCCCTTAGATCCTTAGACCAATTATTTCTGATGCCATTTGACTTGCTGATGTGCAGTAAATCCATCAGTAATGGGTTGTAGGATGCCTTGTATGTTAGACACAGGTCACCTCTTGGTAGTCTGAAAGATCACATGTAGTGACAGAGCTTTCAGTTGGTCCATGCAGGATATGTTGTATAGGTCTTATATACTTTTAGTAAAGTATCTCTGTGGGCATTCCAGGTGTTGCATGTGTTTGAAGAGATGCATGCCAAATGGGGCATTAAACTCAATGACTTGCCAAATCAGAGCCAGGTAAAGGGGGACAAAGGCATTCATACATCTAAAAGCAATCCATTTGTTTATAAGTTGTGTGATATAGAAGGACTTACTTACAACAATAGACACATATTGGTTAAAAGTGAGGTCACTGTCCACACAAGTTCCCAAATCCTGAACAACTGCCTCATCCCTTAGGGGTGTATTTTTAATGTGGAAGTTAACTGGGGTGGATCATTTCCCGTAGGATACAATAATGCATGTTTTGGCATTTAGCTCAAGACCATGATTTTGATACCAGTTATTTATTAAAGACAAACCATCCTGCAAAATGGCTAAATCATTTGGGGAGTCAATGACTACTTCTAGCTTACATTCATCTGTATAGCTAGAAAAAAATTGCAATTTAGTTACTATTTGTTTTTCACAATGTAATATACACAAAATAACTAGAATTTCATATGTTATTAAGGCAAAAATTGAGCTAAACCTGAATTTGGTAAACAGAATGAATTGGTTATGATACACAATATGAGCAAACAAAGGACAAGCTATTTAGAAATTACAGACAATAGTACATAGTTAAATTAATTTTCTGAGGAAATCAAAGTGTGTCATATAAAATGCAAGTCAAATAAAAAAGCAAAAATGAGAATTAATTTCTGAATGTATTTGTAGCAGTAATGCTGATGAGAATGAAAGTTATAACTTGCACAGGAAGTATTGTAATTTTGAAATTCAAGATTCATGCACTAGGTATGTATGTGTGTGTGTATATATATATATATATATATATATATATATATATATATATATATATATAGATGTGTGTGTGTGTGTGTGTGTGTGTGTGTGTGTGTGTGTATGTGTGTATATGTGTCTTCTTCTTCTTTCGTCAGCTCCCGTTAGGGGTTGCCACAGCAGATAAATTGTTTCCATTTCTTCCTGTCGTCTGCATCTTCCTCTGTCACACCAACCACCTGTATGTCCTCTCTCACCATATCCATAAACCTTATCTTAGGCCTTCCTCTTTTCCTGTTACCTGGCAGCTTCATCCTTAGCACCTTTTTTCCAATATACTCTGCATCCCTCCTCAGCACATGTCCAAACCAATGTAATCTTGCCTCTCTGGCTTTGTCTTCAAACCTTCCAACCTGGGCTGACCCTCTAATATACTTATTCCTAATCCTGTCCATCCTTGTCATACCCAGTGCAAATCTTAACATCTTCAGCTCTGCCACGTCAAGCTGTGACTCCTGCCTTTTTGTCAGTGCCACTGTCTCCAACCCATATAACATAGCTGGTCTCACTACCCTCTTGTAGACCTTCCCTTTCACTCCTACTGGTAATCGTCTGTCACAAATCACTCCTGACACTCTTCTCCACCCACTCCATCCTGCCTGTACTCTCTTCTTCACCTCTCTTCCACACTCACCATTACTCTGAACTGTTGATCCGAAGTACTTAAACTCATCCACCTTTGCCACCTCTACTCCCTGCATCCTCACCATTCCTCTATCCTCCCTCTCATTCATACACATATATTCTGTCTTAGTCCTGCTGACCTTCATTCCTCTTCTCTCTAGAGCATATCTCCACCTCTCCAGGGTCTCCTCCACATGTTCCCTACTCTCACTACAGATCACAATGTCATATGCAAACATCATAGTCCACGGGAACTCCTGTCTGATCTCGTCTGTCAACCTGTCCATCACCATTGCAAATAAGAAAGGGCTTTGAGCTGATCCTTGATGTAATCCCACCTCCACCTTAAACGCATCCGTCACTCCCACCGCAGACCTCACCACTGTCACACTAGCCTCGTACATATCCTGTACCACTCTTACATACTTCTCTGACACTCCCGACTTCCTCATACAATACCACAACTCCTCTCTAGACACCCTGTCATATGTTTCTCTAAATCCACGAAGACACAATGCAACTCCTTCTGACCTTCTCTGTACTTCTCCATCAACACTCTCAGAGCAAACATTGCATCTGTAGTGCTCTTTCCTGGCATGAAACCATACTGCTGATCACTAATAATCACCTCCCTTGTTAACCTAGCTTCCACTACTCTTTCCCATAACTTCATGCTGTGACGGATCAGTTTAATTCCTCTGTAGTTACTACAGCTCTGCACATCACCCATATTCTTAAAAATCAGTACCAAAACACTTTTTCTCCATTCCTCAGGCATCCTCTCACTTTCCAAGATTTCATTAAACAATCTAGTTAAAAACTCCACTGCCATTTTACCTAAACCCCTCCATGCTTCCACAGGTATGTCATCTGGACCAACAGCCTTTCCGTTCTTCATCTTCTTCATAGCTATCCTTACTTCCTCCTTGCTAATCCACTATATGTATGTGTGCATATGTGTATATATATATATATATATATATATATATATATATATATATATATATATATATATATATATAGATATATATAAAATTAAAAGACAAAGAAGTCTCCTGTGCTTTATCAGTTTTGCAGGAGTTGCTGTAGAAAGATATGCAAACGAGAATATAAATGTATTTGTAAATACATAACATCCAGTCAGTCAACACTATCCATAGTAAATCAGACAAATGAGGAACACTATTCATACAATGAAGAGTCTTAAAAGAAAGAGTTGTAGAAATAGTAAGCTGGAAAGAATACAGTGGAAATACACCAAAGGCATCCATGAATTTGAAAATGTAAGTTATTACAAACGACTAAAATATCTGAACTTGTTTAGTGTCTCATACAGATATTTAAGAGGAGATCTTATTCAGGTTTATAAGGCATTTACAGACAGCTACCTCCCAGAATGTTTACGGTTTTCAAAAAAAGTACTAGAGAATCATCAGACAACCTATGAAGGGGTCCGAATGGAGAGATAAGTCAGCAAGCTAAGGAGGTTAGTATTCCTGAAACTGAATTAATCCTCAAGTCTTGGTGAGTACCTTCACAAGGTGGATCCTGTTTTTTTACACAATTTCACCAAGATGACACTGATATATAGACTATATTTTATATAGCATATATCAGGGTCTATATTAGAACATCGACTTTATAAAACTTCGAATGTTCTAATATCGACCCCTATTCAGTGAACGCTGACAACATTGAATATTCAGAACAGCAAATTTTTTCCAAGGGAAAACATTTGCTGTTCCAACACGCATACACACAACACAAACACACCAATCAAACAGCAATCCTCACACATACACCTAAAATCCTACATTTAACCCTACACTAAACTGTACACACACCACTAGCTATCCACTTACCTTAACCCAAACCATAACCCTAAGGTCTGTCACTATCGCACATTCACCTCACCCGTGCCCTAACCCTAACTCACCTACCCCACTCTAACCCTCACGTCCACACAATCACACACTTACCTGACCCATGCCCTAACCCTAACTCACCTACCCTGCACCCTAACCCTCACGTCCACACAATCGCACACTTACCTAATCCCGACCCGTAACTTTCCACCACAGTGCTGAACATAGCGAAGCCACAGAAACAGCCAACCGAATTCCTTCTCTAGGAAGAAATTTGGTGTTCTGCAGCTTTGCTATTTTTAGCATTCGCTGAATAGGGTTCGATATTAGAACATTCGAAGTTGTGAAACTTCGATATTCTAATATAGACCCCATATATCATGGATAGAAGTAGGTCAAAATTGAAAAAAAGACAGCTAGTTGCACAAGACCCAGATTAAAAAAGTGGCCAATCCTAGTAAGCACACTGGTGCCAGGACTTAAAAAAATGAGTGAAGAATCCTCAAAATACAGAAACATTCCTACAAAGGGGCTAGGCCTTGCACAGGGGTAGGATGGTCTCCTATTGCAGAAGGAAATAGCACTCCACAAAAATCAGAAAAATTGATAGGCCAAAGAAGAGCCATAAAGACAATAGAGTGGACTATGGAGGATAGGAAAGAAAATATGTATTTTTACTATTATAAAAAAAGCCCAGAATTTCCAAACACAAGATATACAAAATGATTAAGAGAGAAATTAGAGGAAAGAAAAATACTTCCACAAGAAAAACTGTCAAAAACTGCAAATAAAAATGTGTGTTTATTAATAAAACAGATTTGTGAAAAACATTATATAGACCAAGAAATTTTGATCTGTTTGGGGGAAAAAAGCAGCATCTGAGGAAGTACAAAAATGTAAACAACACAACCTAGAGATTTTTGAAAAGTATAAAAAAGAAATATGGAGATGGGAAAGAAAGAGAGATTTGATATGGTGCAATATTTATGCAAAATCGAAAGCAAAATTAATCAATACAAAAAAGGCAGCCCCAAAGATATTTGAAGAGAAATATAGGCAAAATCATCCAGATATGGAAAACTTCACAATAAAAAAAAATATATCACAAACAGGGAATGTAGAAAAGAAGATTAGTAAAGTAGAAGTTGAAAAAATGGAAGTTGAAGTTATGGAGTGCCTGTGAAGTGAAGGATTTGATATAGAATGTCTAATAGATTACATCACAGCATGATGGAATGAGTCCTCAAAGTGAGGAGAAACAGGAAGATCATGAGACATGTGAAGAAGAAATATGGACATGAGAAAGAAAAAAATTAATATGGTGTAATATTTATTCAAAGGAGAAAGCAAAGCTAATCAATACAAAAAGATCAGCACCAAAGGTATTTGAAGAGAAATACAGGCAGAGGAATCCGAACATGGAAAACTTTACAATACAAAAAATAAGAGGACAAAGAGGAAACATAAAAAAGAGGTTAGTAATGGAGAAGTTATTTAGTGTAGAAATTTTAACTCAGAAAGAACCACAGCAGGATAGAACAATAGACATCCAAATTAAGGAGAAACCAGTGGAACGGGAAGCGGCCGGTCAGTTGCCATATGGATAATTTGGAGCCTTACAAAGGAAACCATTATAAACATTCACGTGAAGCTGAACAGGGAGGGAAGGAAGAGGAACCTGTGGCCAATGGGTCCCCTTATGATAGAGCAGCAGAGGACACAGGATGAAATTGAACAGAATGTGTCACAGGAAGATACTATAGAACTTTCTGCAGAACACACACAGAAAATGGAAAAAAAAATGTGTCCTCAGTATAGAAGAAAATGAGCTAAGAAAAGAGTTGCTTGATTTAATACAGATAGATTAAGTTCAATGAAAGAAATAGACTGAAGAAGGTCAACAAAAGCCAAAAAGTGAGAATGAATGCAGTAATTAGGACTGTCCATAGAGATCCATGTGGTATAACAATAGTAAACAGGATGTATTACTGTGCAGCTAAATTGATAACTGATAAAGTACTGCCACAAGAACACAGGGTAGTGAGGGAAAGGAAGGGAAGAAATCGAATACGATCATGGCAGTATCGATAGAGAAAACGATAAAAGCAGTTAAGACACAAAGTGTCGCTATTAGAGGAGTATAGAAGAGGGAACAGATCAACAAAAATACTCAGAAAGATAGACATGATCAAAGCAATGCGCAGTGTTATAATGGATCAGGATTGTCATGCATTATCAAAAATAATACATTAAAAATATCAGCACAGGCAGAAAAACTTAGAAGATACACAGATAAATATAAAGGAAAAGTACAGAATAAGCAATTTATTGATGACCCAAAAAGTGTTATAGAAAAATGGGAAACAAGGTAAAAAGAATTGAAAGACCACCCAAAAAAGAAGAAATAGATACATTTTGGAGAAGTATTTATGAAAACTCTGTGGAACATAACAAAGATGCTAAATGGATAGAAGAAGTAAAAGAAAGAATAAGAAGTTTAAAAATACAGGATATGAAATGGGATGAAGTAACAGCCAGAGAGATTGAAACAAAGTTAAGAAAAGCCTCTAATTGGAAAACCCCAGGCCCAGATGCAGTACCTAACTTCATGCTTAAAAGTATTAACATCTTTGCATGAAGATTTAGCCATGAGTATGAACTATTTATATGCACACCCCGAACAGACACCAACTTGGCTAACAACAGGAAAAACAATGTTCCTACTTAAGAGTGAACCTGCAAGCTACCCTAACAATTATAGACCAATAAGTTGCCTTCCAACTACGTATAAACTTTACACTGGAATTCATGCAGACAGAGTTTATAGTCATTTAAAAGAAAACTCAATCATAGCAATAGAAGAAAAGGCAAATAAAAGAAAGTCATATGGAACAAAGGATCATCTGTTGCTAAATAAAGTCATAATGAAGAACTGTAAAAAGTTGAATAATCTAAGTATGGCATGGATTGACAACAAAAAAGCATTTGATAGTATCCCACATGCATGGATAAAAGAGTGTTTAAAAATGTATAAGCTACATCCCACACTGATCAGCTATATTACAGTGACCATGCAACAGTGGCAGACCACTTTGCAATTAAGCCATGATAAAGGACAAGTTAGTATTCCAGGGATAAAAAATCAAAAGGGGTATATTCCAAGGTGACTCCCTGTCACCACTGCCCTTAACCTATTAAGTTTTCTACTTAACAGATGAGGCCATTGCTATACTTTGGCTCCTAGAAAACAACAAAGCGCAAAAACATCTCATCTTTTCTTTGTCAATGATTTAAAACTGTATAACTCATCAGATGAGGAACTGAAAGTGCAACTGCAAGAAGGGAAAACTTTTTCAGAAGATAGAAGACTGTCATTTAGTCTTGATAAGTGTGCAAAAGCAGCCTTTAAAGCAGGAAGACTGCAGCACCAAGAAAACATCAGTTTGGGACAAGAATGCGAGAAAGAACTTGAGTAAGAGGGAGTGTATAAATATTTAGAAAATGATGAAGAATCAAAAATAAAGCATGAGCAACTGCGCATAAAACTTACTAAGGAATACTTCAGAAGACTTAAATTAATCCTGAAAACAGTATTGACATCTAGGAACAAAATGCAAGCTATAAACCAATTTGCTCTTCCTGCCCAAACTTACAATTTTGGAGTGATTGACTGACCCAAAAATGCGTTGGATAGATTAGACAGGAAAACAAGAAGCATGCTTCATGCTCACCAAATGATTTATAAAAATCAGCACATACTAAAATTATATATTCTCCATTCGAAGGAGGTATGGGCCTCCTTGAAATTGATTACATGTATAGATCCGCAATCGTGGAACTGCATACATATCTGCTGACCTCACAGGACCCAAACATAGTGAAAGTTTTGAAACATGAGGAGAATAAATCTAAGATGACTTCCCTGCTTAGTCTAGCAGAAGCATGTCGACGTCAAGCAGGAATAGAAATCAAACCAGAAGTAGATAAAAAACAGGCGATAACTGAATGTGCTATAAAACAAAAGAAAGAATATAAGCTGAAGGATCAAATGAGAAGGCAAGAAATGTGGAAAATGCATAAATATAGTTGCAAGTAGAGAAAACTTCTGGAAGAACCTCATTTTGATCAGAATTGAATGCAGGAATGGTTCAGGAGAGGCAAATTCAAACCAAACGATGAAAGGTTAATAATATGGGTGGCCCAAGATAGTGGGCTACCCACACATTGGTTTACAAAGTCCATTTGAACATGTGAGAGAAACAGACAAATGTAGGTTTTGTAAAACAGAACTGGAAACAGATGCACACCTCATTACTGGTTATGACATACTGATGGCAGAAGAACTATATATTCAAAGGCATAATAATGTGGCAAAACTGTTGCACTTCGGATTGTGTAAACATAATGGTATTAAAGTAGCTGAAAAACACTTGAAACATGAGCCACAAAGCATCATAGAAAATGATGAAATCTATATCACATGGGATCACCCATTACCAATAGTTCAAAAGACAGATGGGAGAATACCAGATATAGTGGTCCATGAAAAGAAGACAAAGTAGCATTGATCATTGAAATCGCTACACCCAGTGACTACAGTGTCTTGTGTACAGAGAGACAGAAAGTCATAAAATATCAGGATTTGCAGGAAGAAACACGAGTGATGTGGAAGAAAGATACCCAGACAGTTCCAATACTAGTAGGAGCAATGGATCTTATAAAAAAGAATCTACAATCGTATTTAGATCTGTTACCAATACATGTAACTCCATATGAATTGCAGAAGGAGTCATTACTGGGCACATTGCGGGTGCTGTGAAGAGCACTTCTGGCTGACATCAAAGATTGAAACAATACAAATTTCATGAACTTTAATCATACTTTGAATTAGGAATGGGGTCCATTCCCACCATGGTAAAAGAAACCCAAAGACTTGGAGAAATTAAAAAAAAAAATTAAATAGGAATGAGAAGTGTACTAATTGTTTTTTTGACAGAGTAGCTGTTACATGGAATAGACAACCAATTTACATTAAAGCAAGCATTAGTTAGATATTTTTAAGAACAACTTGAACATTTATTGTGGGAATGACTGCTTTGGTATATTGGCAAGCTAGAAGGGCATTATTGCCAACACCTGAAACATTTATAAGTATATATTTTCGATCATAGGTTTATAGAAGGCTAATGACCACCAGGGTCTGTACAAGCCTAGCAGTGCAATCCAACCCAGTTTTGGACCCAAGTTCCTTAGATGCATATATGGTATGATATGTTAGTAATGTAGCTAAGGGATATGTGGGGGATATATTAGTAGGGGATTCATTTACTTACTGTCAAGCTCTGTCCATCACACAAACGGGGCCAGACCAGGGGTGAATTTGTGATTTCCCATCCAAACATCAAGGTTTCATTTGAGTAGGGTCAGGAATGAACTCTGCTTCACATAGATGTGGAGCTTATTCTATAGTGCAGGGATCCTTTCAGACACATCAGTTTCTCCAGCATGTTCTATTTATGTTGCGAGGCAAAGTTCAGGTCCTTTTATCTAATGTTTCTTGTGATGTTTGTCTTACAGATGTGCAAGCGACCCATCAGAGCTGGATCTCAGTATGCCTCATATGCCAGGTGTAGATTGCTTCTTAGTAACCTGTAGGAGACTTAGTACAGAGATAGGGTCTTAAGGCGATCTGTGTAGGACAGGGTATTCATACCCAGATTGTCCGGGTCAGGAACCTTAGAGGGCCTTCCAGCTGTTGCAAGTGCTTGGTTAGGTACACTCAAAAGGAGGCATTGTACCCAATGATGAATCTGATAAGGGGTGAGTAGAGTGGTACTATACCTTACTTGGCTAACTTGGTGAGCCACAGGCTTTCACATTAGCCTTAACTTCCAAGAAGTATATGCCAAACAGGAGAAGTCCCAACCTGGAGTTCTGAAGTATTCCACTGGTTACCAGTCTCTTGGTGGGGGTAATCTCACTGATCCTGACTTATTGGGTCCTACCTGTGAGCCAGCCAGTAATCCAGTGAGTTATGTAGGGATTTATGCTTAGTTCTGAGAGTTTGTCAACAATACTTGAGTGGGGTATTGTATCAAACACCTTGGACAGGTCATGGTAGGTGATATGCACCATTTTCCCCTCATCTACAGCCTTGGTGGCCCTCTCAAAGAATTCTACTAGTTTGAATAGACAAGACCTTCTCATCACAAAGCCAAACTGGAATGGGTCTGGTGTCTTTAGGTTGCCAGTGTTCTATTTCCATGATAATTCCTTCCATGGCTTTGCATATCAGACTTGCCAGACAGATGGATCTGTAGTTCTTGATTCCAGCTGGTGCTCCACCCTTATGTGGAAAAATGACTGTTGCCGACCTCTGTTCATCTACCATGTAACCTGGTTTGAGGCTGCAGTTGAAGAGTGCTTTAATAGGGCCTATAGGTAATATTTTAGGCTATTTAGGAGGTAACAGGATATTGTCAGGGCCTACTGAAGAAGTGTTTTTGGCCTTAGTGAACACCACCAGGACCTTCTCCCTGGTGATGGTTGGAGGAATATGCTAGAAGGGATTTCTCAAGGGCTAGTGAGGGGAGTGGGAGGTAAAGGTAGAGCTAAATTTATCAGCCAACAGATTTTCTATTTCACCCTGGTCAGTGAAGGTTTTGCAATTTACCATGAGTTCTGCACACTGCTGAGTGTTACATTTAAGGTTCCTGACATAGCTGAAGAAGGCCTTGTGATTTTTTCTTAGCCTGGGAGGCCATCAAAACCTCATGATTGGCCTTGTTGGACTTTATTAGAACTCTTAGTTTCTTGTTTGGTTGATTCTGTGGGCTCTTGTCTCTATGAAAGGTGCTCTTTCATATTTTGGCCATGACTTTTTACTTTTGTTATATACCCTAATAAGGTAAGGATTCCACAAATGGGGTTTGTTTTTGGTGATAGATCAAGGCTTACTTCTGGTAGGTAAAGCATCTTCAATGCAGCCATGTACATATTTGTACAGAGTTTTTGTAAATAATTCTGCATAGGTAGCTGTGTTCCCAGGGTTTGGGGGAGCCATGAATTTTTACAAACTGTCACTTAAGAGAATGTACTTTGTTTTAGAATAGTTCCTAACTGTCATGGTTTTAGTTGGTTTTTCATGGTTGATTTTTATTTTGAGGGAGACAGATTTGTCCTCTGACCTCACCAATGAGGACATCACATGGGGGTGGGGTCCAACACTCTCCCATGTTGGAGATTACAGGGTTTAATATGTCTGATCTGCTGGATGGACTATGCATTATGTGGTCCAAGGTGTTTGTGCTGATAAAGTCCAAAAGCATTGTATTTGTAGGCTACAGAGAGTGTACATTTGACAGTTTATTGAAGGGTAGTTAAACTCTGCCATAAATAAGGTATTTGGCTGGATGGTAAGTACCTCTAATAGGTCTAGGTAAGAGTTGTGATATATGTGGGTCATAGAGGGTGATCTGTTGCTGGCCAGTACATGGTAAGGAACCATTTCTATAGAAACTTGGACATGAATGAAGTCCAGGATATCATCCTGTTTAGCCAAACTGGAGTTGTATTTGTTGCCAAAGTAGATAATAGCACCTCCACCTTTAACCCTGTCTGAACTGCTGTCGGTCTAAATGTGTGGAAGGCACAATAGCCTTGCACTGCCAGAGTATTTTCTGCAACTTTAAACCAAGTCTCAGTAACAGTGCAGACATTGCCTAAAAAAGACTCTAAGGGGTGGATAAAGTTTTATCTAATGTCTGAAAGCCCTGGGGGAACAGGTGCAGACTCCTTGGCAAAGCAATGTGGTCTGTTAACTGTAGTCTCCCACGCTGTTAAATATTGTATTGCCCTGTAGTGACACCAGAAACTCAGCCAATTATTAAAATCACCATTTTATGTTCACACCGTGACATCATTATTGGTGAAGATAGAATGGTGCTTACTGCAAGGCAAATACTGGTCTATGACACATATTCAGAGAGATTCAAAATGTCTGTTTTCATATATTCAACGAGATATGTCTCAGGTCATTTACATCCACAAGGACTATGTTAAAATCATATTGGTACCTGTGGTGCAGTGACCTGAGTGCATGCAGGATATTGCAGATACTAGTTCCAAATAGGCAACAGACTGTTATCTTCTCCATGTCCAGCCCAGTGAGAAGGAAATCTATGTGTTGCACAATAGGATGCCGTATGACAAGAGTAATAGATAAAGTGCTTGCTTGCCTTATTGACTTTATTCTTGCGGGGTCACTGGATCTAGGCCTATGTCTGGTGATAGGTGTTGCTTTTGGTGTGCGCTTTAGTGATTGCTGAGGATAGGTGCTGTTGTTTCATGAGTCAGGATTACTTTCAGGCTTGGAAAGATTTCATTTAAGTGCCTCAGCAAAAGAAGGTCTATGTGTGTTTGGAGTGGTGTGTGAAGGATGTAGTGTGCGTGTACTCTTGACAACCTTGTTTGTAAGTGACATTGTTGCCTCCAAGGAAATTATATATGTACAGCTTTATCACATTGTTAGTTTCTTTAAGGATTAAATGGTTGTCTGAGTATATGAGACAATTGCTATGTTGTCTCAGGATGCCCATATCTACCAAGCTAGCCACAGAGACATTAACAAATTGCATATCCATGTAATGACCTGTATTAGGGTTGAAGTGATGGTTTAGGGACTTGGTTTCACAAGGGTCAGTTGAGTGGTGTCTAGGGTTAAGGCTAGATGTTAAATAGTGCTATTATTTGATATTAGTACTGTTGGACACACTAACTAGCTACCATAACCTTGGCTCCATACAAATCCTTTCTATGTTATGTGTTAAAGTTCTAAGTACTAAGTTTTTTTAAGTTTGCTACTATACAAGATACTGCTAATTGTCATTGTTATCCAGCTGGACCAACCCAGTTAACAAATGTGAAATAAATAAATAAAATAAATAAATAAATGCAGCTAATTTATAGCAGAAAGAAAAAAAAGTTGAAAACCAACTCCTGTGCCCTCTGGCCAAAAGACGGTTACACTTTGTGCTCCCTGGAGTGCTTTCCAACTCAGCTAAACCAAGTAAATACTTTCTGCTGCAAGATGGATGAGTCTGGAACTTCTTAATTAAAAGTACAGCAAACGTAGCTCTCAGATACAGATTAACACCAAATAAAAATCATTAAAAAGCCTTCCAGTTAATTAACCAATCTCACTTTAAGCCTACCTCTGTGTTTCTCAACTCGGGCAGACCAGGTATCCCTAATACCACTACTAGAATAGCAGTCCCCATTTTCTTAACTTAAAAATATACTTTGTTCAGCCAAAAGTGAAAAGGTACCAACTAGCTACAACAAGGAATTAAGCCTCTTTATGTGTTTCAAAATTCGGACAGACCAGGCTTTCTACTGAAATTAGAATTATAATCCCAGCGTCCTTAATGTAAAACACACTTTAGTTAGCCAAAAGAGAAAAGGTATCAGAATCAAATTAAACAGATAACTACAACAAGCAATTCTCAATTAAAGGACAACTATGGAAAAAAAAAACAAAGTGAAAAAAGAATTCTGTCTCAAGTTAACCAGTCCTCCACTTCAAAACAAATCACAAAAACAGCAAAAGAAGCAGACTGTGATATAGCCTGACTGCTCAGGTTAAAATTATTTAATCCAAACTTAAAACACCATATAAAAAGAAAGAAAAATACATATAAAACAACATAAGCACTTTCACATCTGCAACTAGATGCTTCATCAGACCATTAAGTAACTGCTACATAGAACTGATTAAAACAAGCAGTTAAGCTCTATAACCTATCAGGAATTATCTATGCAATCTCCTGCAACCCAAATGAGGCTTTAAAGAAACATACTCATTAAGACCATGGCCTTTGTCAGACTGCAAGGTAATGATCCAACACACTTCTACCTGATGTACCTTATTCCTGACATCACCCAAACATCCATTAAAACTCATTAAATGTATAAACTGGAAGGTAAAGACATATGTACCGTTACTGCTAAAATGCTTAGCTAGCATGTTTGTAGTTACTTCCCTATGGATCTCACTGACATGTTCACATATTCTTTCTCTGAGATAGTGGTTGGTCTTCTCAACATAAAATGCTGGACATTTCCTGCACCTAGCAAGATACACCAAATCCCTACTTGAATAGTCAATGCATAAAGTAAAGCTAAACGGCTTGCACCTGTCACCCCTGGGCTTTCGGATATTGGCAAAGGCTCTTGCTACCCCCATAGTGCCTTTTTTAGGCAAGGCTCAAAAGACAAACCCACCTCCATAGGTATCACAAGAGATAAGAAACTAAGAGTAATGCTACTCAACGCCAGAAGTCTAAACCTCAAGATGCATGCACTCGAAACTCTCCTTAGCATGGAGAACATCGATATCTGTGCAGTAACAGAAACCTGGTTCAGGGATCCCGAGAGCACCCCAGCACTACCAGGTTATACCTCCTACCATGCTTTTCGGCCCAGTCCTGGGACCTCTCTTGTTCGGTATATATTTCTCGGAGGTACAGGCCAACACAGAAGGACTGTGGCTGACCAAGTTCGCAGATGACTGCAAACTGGGCGCCATAATCAACTCTCCAGCCGACACAAGCATCCTCCAAAAGGGCCTCATAGAAACAGATAACTGGTGCCAGAGCCATGGCCTCAAGCTAAATGCCAAAAAGTGTATAGTCATCCCCTTTGGCAAAAACTAAGTGCCCACAAATTACCACATAGGTGGTAATCAATTAAGTACAGAAGAAGTAATTAGGGACCTGGGGACCCAAGTTGATAGCAATCTCTCATTTGACAACCACGTGGCCAAAGTGGTTAGAAAAACATTTTATATAGCCCACCTAATCATGAAGGGATTCACATCTAGATCAGGGGGGGTCATCGTGCCTCTTTACTCATCCCTCATCAGGCCCATAATTGAGTACAATGCCCCTTTTGGGATGTACCTTACCAGACACCTGAAGCAACTGGAAAGACCCCAAAAGTACCTCACCAAGAGGATCAAAGGGCTCAAACAGATGCCATATGCTGCCCGGTTAAAGAAACTCCAGCTCTATTCAGTGGCATACCGCCTGTTCAGAGGCGATCTGTGCCTGACGTATAAAGCCATGTCCAACCCGGAATTAATGGACATGCTGCACCTCAGAAAATCCAAATCCCATTGAGCTATGCGCTGGAGAGACTTGAATCTCAGCACTGAAATAAATAGAACATGCTGGAGGGACAGATTCATAACCCAGAGGCTCCCTTCACTCTGGAATAAAATCCCAGTCCAGGTTAGGCAGAGTCCCTCATTGACTCTCTTCAAGAGGAATCTTGATGAGTGGATGGGAGATCGTAGGTTTACCCCAGGTATCACTTCTGTGTCACTGTTAGACAGAGGCACAGTATACTAACCTCAAAAAAGGGCATAGCAAAATAAATTTAAAATGGGTGGCGAAAGCCAAACACATTCTGGCTAGGCTTATAAATGCCCTAGGGCAGATAGCCTAGTATGAACCTATGAACCTATGAACCTATAAACAACCTACCAAAGTCTGGATGTAGAAAAATATTCCCATTTTCAACAGAAGTGCAAACTGTACAGTTCCTGTTGCTAAAAGTCCCTATCCTCTGTGAGGTCACCTTTTTGGTTGATATCTTATCAAACATAACATACGTTTCAGATTCTTTTTATTCTTAAGTGACAGAACTGTCCCAACAACTTGTCTTATCTTGTCATCCAATGTCAAGATATTCCAATTCTTGCTCACAATGCTACAAATCTGAAAAACATCTGATGTAAAAGTGACACATAATCTAGAACTACTATTCTATATGTGCCTAACCACCCTAGATGCAACAGTATTACATTGCATACGATGCTTTGTAAAATAGGAGCATCTTTTTCCCCCTATCCACTGCTTCCATTGTTAGCTTACCAGTCATATAATTTTTCTTATACCCTCTATCAATTAATTCATCTCTAAAAGAACTCATAGTTTGAGAAAAATAGTTGTTCATCACTTACCAGCCTAAAAAATGTATGGCCTCTTCTTTAACCACATTCTTAAATGTATAGCCCGGTTGCATGCTGGTTCTTTGCAGTAGCATATTTTTTTCTACATGCCTTTCTATAAGGGTCACTAACAACCACACCATCTGTCCTTTTAACCAATTTAACATCTAAAAAGTGATTTCATCCTTGGAGCACTCCATAGTGAATTTAAGAAAACTAGTGGTGGAATGTTGGCAACCCCTAACCGGGAAAAGACGAAAAAGAAGAAGAAGTAGTGGAATGTAAATAATCCAAAAAGTCACACAGCCTGTGATGATAGGAGGTACTGCCTGCCATGCCAGGAGAAGTAGCGCAGTGGATGTCTAACATATGCCAGCACAGCTAGCTGGAATTTTGTAAAGAATTATATGTCATTTGTATATCAAACTGATTTGTACAGATGCTTGTGTTGAAAAATTTATTTCTAAAGCAATTTTGTTAAAATGTATCAGCAGTGTGCCCTGCTGGAAAGAAAAGAAATGTACATGCATTTTTGTAACTGTTAAAATGTATATGTTGTAACAGAGGATACCGGAAGAAAAGAGGTTAATCTCAGTCCAGCCAACATTAAAATATATCTTAAATTAAATGACTTTATGGGTTAAGCCATAAAGGTGTTATCCCACAAAATGAGCCTTGGGTGCAGCGTCTGTGCTAGAGAATAGTTTGTAGCTCCTATAGGAAGAGTGGAATGGTTTTATTGTTTTATGACTTCTAGATCCTTTAATAAACCTTAACTAAAGCTCTGATGTATTTTGTAGCACATAGGTGCTAAGCTCTGGCAGCTTCTAGTGATGCGGGATAGTGTGGGAAACAGAATCAGATGACTAGATGTATGTGATATCATTCTGTAAGCCAGAAATAATATTTCAATATTAGTAGGAGATTGCTCTCAGTATTCTGTATTCTGTCTTGGATCTGACAACAAGGACTACTCACCCACATCATTTTGCCTTGCTCTATTTAGTAAGTAGGAACAGTAATTCTCTAGATCAGTCAGGAAAAATATAGTGAGAATAGTTAAGTATTGTTTTTTCTGAAACTGTGTGACACTTTCCAGCTGTGTTATTTTCAATATTTCCTGAGATTGAAACGTTGTTGTTTATTGCAAATAGATATTTAGTATTTGCTTGTTCTTTTATTATTTAAGAAGAAGAAGATTAAATATATGTAAACTTTTCATTGTGGCTGGTCCTTTTAGAAAATTATTTAAGATTTGACATATTTGTATATATGTATTTGGTGTTAACTCTGGCCACTCCTGAAAACCTTGCTATTTGGTCAGTATTACCATTTGAATTCATATTAATGTCACTCAGCATAATTGGATACCTGAAATAGGTCTTGGCCATGAAAACACAGTACCATTTCTAAACTCTGCCAAATCTTTTTTCAGCTTATGTTTTCTTCTGCTGCCATAATCTGTTCTCTTAAGTAATAACATTGCATGTCATGTCTTCTGTCGCAGAAATCACTACTTCCAAAGGATAGATGTTATACAATTTCTGTTGTTTAGTATCTAACTCAACAGCTAAAGCTTCTTCTACTGGAATAAAGTGTTCTATAAGTAAATTAATATAGCCAAAACTCAACTCAAGGTTCAACTTCTGCCGTTTCGCTAATAAATCGAATCCAAATCTCTATTCAGCTTATGTTTTTTTCTGCTGCCATAATCTGTTCTCTTAGCAATAACATTGCATGTCATGTCTTCTATCGCAGAAATCACTACTTCCAAAGGATAGATGTTATACAATTTCTGTTGTTTAGTATCCAACTCAACAGCTAAAGCTTCTTTTACTGGAATAAAGTGTTCTATAAGTAAATTTATATAGCCAAAACTCAACTCAAGGTTCAACTTCTGCCATTTCACTAATAAATCAGGATATAACTATCAATAGGTTGGCACCTTCTGAAGTCTGAGGCCACATGGATTAATTTTGAACTGCAAAAATGCTTGCAAATGCATTATTTGCAACTGAAGCCTCTTCATTTTCCAAGTCTCTAACAGTTTTTCTAGAAATCTATAAGTCAAAACTATAAAGTTCAGCAACTTATCAGTACAGGAAAAGTCATGTTTCAATGTAGGATTACCTTCAGTACAAATCAATCTATGAAAATCATCATTGCTTTTAGAACCTCCAGCTGGTGCTGGGTTGAAAGCCAGCTAAATATCTAATCCCTTGGCCATGCTCAAATCAGAGCAAAAATGTAGCAATCCAAAGAGAAAAAAAGGTTCTGTCTTGAGTTAACCAGTACTCTACTTCAAAACAAATCACAAAACATCAACAAATAAAAAAATCCATACATAAATAAATAAAATAATCTGAAACATATGTTATGTTATGATCAGACATCAACCAAAATGGTGACCTTACAGAGGATAGGCACTTTTAGCTGTAGGAACTGTACAGTTTGCACTTATGTTGAAAATGGGAATACTTTTCTATATCCAGATTCTGGTAGGTTATTTAGTTTTATTTTATATGCTGACTGTTCAAGTAGGGATTTTGTGTATCTTACTAGATGCAGGAAATGTCCAGCATTTTATGTTGTGAATACCAACTGGTCTGTCAGACAAAGAATACGTGTACATATTAGTGTGATCCATAACAGAGGAACTACAAATGCACTAGCTAAGCATATTAGCAGTATAGATACAGATCATGTCTTTGCCTTTCAGGTTATACATTTAAAGAGTTTTAATAGACATTTGGGTGCTGTCAAGAATACGACAGAGCAGGTAGAAGTGCACTGGATCATTACCTTGCAGTCTGACAAAGGCCATGGTCTTAATGGGTATGTCTCCTTAAAGGCTCATTGGGTTCCAGGAATTTGCATAGGTAATTCTTTTTAGATTATACAGCTTAACTGCATGTTTAAATCAGTTCTGTGTAGCAGTGACTTAATTGTCTGATGAAGCATCTGTTTGTAGATGTGAAAGTGCTTATGTTGTTTTATATGTATCTTTCTTTCTTTTTATATGGTGATTTAAGTTTGGATTAAATAATTTTAACCTGCACAGTGAGGCAGTGTTCCAGTCTGTTTCTTTTGCTGTTATTTTTTAAACATAAAAAACACTTTTTATTTTTTCTTGAATTTATACACATTGCTAACCTGTATTCATCAGAATGTCGTAGTCACTACTAATCTTCTTGTGTTCGTAACCTTCAGTGTCCTTCTGGGGCAGACATCCTGATAAGAGCTTGCTTTCTTCTAAAGCTAAATCTTCCCCATAGCGCACTGTGAAGGCACAGTTGTTGAGGTTATAATGCCTGTGGCTGGACTGTCCACATCTCAGTTCCATAGTGCACTGTGAAGGCACAGTTGTTGAGATTATAATGCTCATGGCTGGACTG
Organism: Protopterus annectens; assembly: GCF_019279795.1. Classification (NCBI taxonomy): domain Eukaryota; kingdom Metazoa; phylum Chordata; order Ceratodontiformes; family Protopteridae; genus Protopterus; species Protopterus annectens. Next base: position 1,413,816,098 of record NC_056745.1, read on the forward strand.
TCACATCTCAGTTCCACAGGGCACTGTGAAGGCATAGTTGTTGAGATTATAATGCTCATGGCTGGACTGTCACATCTCAGTTCCATAGTGCACTGTGATGGCACAGTTGTTGAGATTATAATGCCCATGGCTGGACTGTCACATCTCAGTTCCACTCACTTAGAATGGAAAAACAGAGAAGCAGTGCTAATTTTGAGAGGCCTCGGTACTAGTATCACATATGTTTGCAGTGCCTCTTACAAACATTTTTCCTACTGATGTGTTACATACCATATGAAAAAAAGCATCCAGAAATATCCACTCATTGCTGAGATAACAGACTTTTTTTGGGAGCTACTGCTTTGGTGTTCTTCAGTTCCTTCTGAAGCTCCTCCTCCCATTTTCCCCTACTTCAGTAAACCACAGTATCACATTTCTTGCCCTGCAAGGTTTGCATTGCAATAGACATGAGAGAAAACTGTCTGCGTGGTATGCCAGTAAAAGTGTCCCCTCATCCCTCTTCTTATTTATGTCAACTGAATAGCACTTTCACAGTAAATAATGCTAGAAAATGCCGCATCAATCCTTAACATGTAGGAGTCCAAGCATTCCAGAAAATGAGTTGTGCTTTGTTTATTAGAATTCATACTTGCTACTCACAGCTGGTGATATGTCTGCAAGCAAATGCTCTTATCATCCACCAAAGAATAGTCTTATTTCAGACAGATCATTATATAATAATGTAATTGTCAACCTTGTTACCTCTCAGACAGGCCACTGATGTTATAAGAACATAGCCAAGCCCCCTGGACTCCCTTTGTGTTCATGAATGACCTTATCAATGCAGGAATAAGTCTGAGGGATGTCTGCCAAGCACGGCTGGCCGTAGGCATAGGCGAACTAGACGACCACCTAGAGCACTGTATTGGTCAGCCTCATGAAGAGCGCAATTTTTATTTACTTATTTCATTAATTTATTTTTCCCTTTCTGCTATGCAAAGTTTCTGTTCATCTTGGTGCCCTGTCTGTCCTAACTGTACTGTGACTTTTGTGCTCTCCCCCCAATTCTGTAGTCTATCCTTGAATACGTACAATCCACGGCCTGATTCCCTGCTGTCCTCTTCCACCCCCCCCCAATCTACAGTAATACGTGATCAGTCAGTGGCTGAACATTATTATAGCACCCAATCAGTGATGCTTTTGCTCTGCTGACATTCCAAGTGACTCCTCCAGTCTGAGCTGCTGCCGGGTGACATAAAATTCTTTTCACATCTGCCTGTCATGCCATTCTTCCTTAATGAAGTTGAAGCAGTCTGTTTGAATTTTTTTTTTCTGTGCCTTTTGTAAATATATGACTGGCAGCCTGAACACCATACTAACCAGAAACTTCAATGACTTAAAATATAATTTCAGCACTGCGGTATTTATTTTGACACTTGGAACAAGTGAATTTCTATCACTGTCAGTCTTCAGCGCTGCACAAATTAAGAAGTTGGCTACCATACTCCCACATTTTACAGAGGATGTTTTATTCTTCCTCAACATTACAGGCAGACTCTCAGCTCAGCAATCATCAAGCAATAATCGGAACTGGTGCATTGAACTAATGGAAATCACTGAAAAGTGATCGCATTTTGATCATCTTCCCTTCGGCCAACACCATAAGTTTCATTACCCGAGTTCAATCTCCATCTCCTTCGAGTAACTCTGTTACCATGGTTTATGCCAACAGTTTATGAACATCATTTCCTCTTTTCTGCCTAGTCATGGAAAACGTACAGCAAAGGTTCAAACAGCATGAGGATCTTTTTGATTTAGACGATAATTTATTCAGGCTTAATAGGTTTAGTCTGGAGTTATAATATATGTTATAAGGTGTTGTTTTACTTTGACTTTTTTCTTCATGTCCCAGGCTGGAAATGAAAAGTGCTGTTGCTGAACAATGAGTAAGGTTTGACCTGTGAGGAGCAATGCATGGAGTACTAATACATGTAGAAAACATGGCAGCCCATAACGTTGTGGAAAAGGCATGCAAGAATTTGTGAAAGTCCAATTTGTTTGTATCTGCTTATGGGATTTGGTCACCGCATCTTTTTTCCATGCTTTCTGACCACGACTTTTGTCAAAATTTAGGTGATGGAACAAAGTGCATTAGTAATATCCATTTTTTATGTTTATTGCTGTTTATTTTGCTTAGTGTTTCTGTTTGGCTTACAGAGTCTGTTCTTGGATAAGTGATTATTGGAAACGCCTCTGCGCCATCTACCTCTGACCCTGATTTTGACTCAAATTTTAGCTCTGTCCCTCTTAAACCTTCCTAAAACTGGTAACTTTTCTAGAAAAGGAGGCAAATTGCACTTAATAAATAATGACAACAAACAGAGTTATAGATTTCTCATATTTCAGAAAATGCATATTAACTTGAATTCTCTTATTCTGTCAATTTCTCAAGTTAATAGTACTAATATTTTAAGTGTCTCTGGTTGTTCCTCATTATTCCTGGATGTGTCCCTGATTCTGTAGAGATTAGTCCCTGACTGGTTGAGAGCTATACCCCTGATCTTTTTTCTCCCCCATATATGTGACAGAATGTTTAATAAGTACGTGGAGTGAGTAGCACATAACAAGCTTGAGAATAAAAGCTTAATGCACGTTAGAATCAGATGCTGCACAGTTTACAGTATCTGTGGACTTGCAGAGCACCACATATTATGAATGATTGTATACTTTAAAATATATTTGGGTCCTGTAAATTTACATTCTTCTTACAGTGCAGATAGTTTTAGGAGCTAGAAGAAATGATAAGCATTCCTTTGTAATTTAAGTTGAGAGGAATGATGATATCTTTAGCTTGTATAAGTCCCCATGACTGAAGATAGCACAATCATGAATACAAGTGCTTTAAGTTCTTTATTCCAAATAAGAGCAGCATATGTACAGTTCAGTTTACACTCAGGAGAGCAGTTCTGGTTCCATTAGCCATGAAAGCAGATTTAGACCATCTAGTCATCTTTAAGTACCTTGAAGGAATCTAAACTTGGAAGGTACAACCTACACCATATATTTGTATTTCTTATGTATTTGTATTTGTTAAACAGTGTAAATCATTGAGTCACACGGTCTCTGACTCAGTCTGAGAGCACTGTTCTTCCACTTAAAAAAGAAAGTGTGATTTTGTGAGTGTTCCCACTGTAAAATTAGAAATGTAAATAAGTCTGATATTCCCATAGGTGGACATCAGTGACTTGGCCTGATCTATTTAAGCAGTTATACATCCAGAAAGGGTGCATGTCTGCATTCTCTTGTTATAACCATAAGAGGGAAATTAAACTATAAAATGAGTATACATTGTACAAATCTCTCAGCTCTTTTTCAGTTAACAAGGAGCTGGAAAGTAGAACTTTCATACCAATAAGTGCCGTTGGACAGTATAAATATAACAATTTCTACTGTTACACTTTATATCAGACCTCTAGCTGTAGATACACTGTGTCTGATACTGAACTAAGTAGACATTAAGCTATTAGACCAAGTATTAAGTATAACATAACCCCAGGGGGATAGATGAAGGCAGGCTGTCCTACAGCAGTGTACTGTTTGAACATCTACTGTTATGGTGAGTATATTCACATCTAAAGGGTCACTGCTCCAGGAAGAATAGAAAATAGAGTACCAAGCAGTGTACCTTCAACTTCCATGACAGATGGATAATACATAGCATGCCCTGCAGGACAATCAAACAGTGATGTTTCATAGATTCATAGATGTTACAAGGTTATCGAGTCTTATGACCATTTAAACCTTGCCCAGTGCCCTCTTTCAGGTTGTACTTAATTTCAGTGGGGAGAGGGCATACAAGTCATAGTTGCCTAGAGTAAATTTGTGGATACGGATCCAGTCATCTTGGTTATGATTAAAGGGAAGATAGCAAGATGCATTGCTTTTATTCTGCAATAAATCAAACTCAGAACATCAGGCATTTTAATGAGTTTCAGATGTTGCAAATCAAAAACACTTACTTATTGTCACTCATCTAGTCAGGATGTAATAGACAAGTCTTTGTGGGTTCTGTTCAAGCAGCTTTATTATGTACAAACACATCACTATTGTAGCTTATTAGCTTAATTCAGGTAACATATATACAACTAACTACATTCATTCTCACATGCACAGTCTCTGGCTGCACTTTCAAAATGGCAATAGGTACAACATGTGCCTGGTTTTTATATATGCACGTTCATCACTTGCTATGCATCTTAATGACACATCATGCATTTTGCTCTACATCCTCTCTCTTTGAGAAATGGATCATACAATACTGAGGATATCAGTTGACATGCAATAATACAAATTGTTTTTTGTCATGCATTATACATAACTATGTACATATATACAGTTATGTCAAATTATGTGACATAAAACTGAGAATTAGACTTAGCAACTTCAACTGTCTCTGCTGAATGTTCAACATTAAGAATATCAGGAACATCATCAGGAATGGAATCAGAAGGTAAGACACATTCTGGAGCAGGAACATTGCCTGGATTGCTCTGAGATCTAGACTTTGTATCAGAGGAACAATGCTGCGATAACGATTCTGGTACAGGAAGGAGATGTCTGCGACTTCTCCTGTACTCTAAACCCATAGATTCTACGAAGTAGAATCTTGTCTCGGTACATATACCTGCTACTTGACCAATCCAGTTGAAACCTTTTGCCATTTGCATCCTCACTGTTTCTCCTTCTTTCAATGGACAAAGAAGTCTGCTCTATTTATCATGACTGGACTTCTGCAATGAATGCTTCCTGAATAATTGGGCTCTGATGGTTCTGTTGTCTTTAGCTTTAGGCCTCAATAAACTGGAATTAATAGGCAATGTTGTTGTGCCTTCTGTGGAAGGTTGGGCACCGGTCTGGCAACTCGACACCATAAAAACTCCACTGTCAATCATGAGCGGACAGGTGATCCACTGTGGTGACCCCCAACTGGGAAAAGCTGAAAGAAGAAGAAGAGGAAGAAGAAGAATAGGCAATGTTGTTCTGGTTTACCTGGACAGAAGTCTCTGAGCAGGCTAGCAGAGTATATCATCATGGAATATGTTTCTGAAATCAAGTAAATTCAAAAAGACATTGGTATTGTCACACTTTGACCTTTCAAGTAATTGCTTTGCACTCTGCACTGCAGGTTCAGCTAGTCCATTTGACTGTGGATATTCTGGACTACTAGTGACATGTACAAAGTCCCATTCTCTTGTAAATATCTGAAATAACTGACTAGTAAATTGAATATCATTGTCAGAAATAACTTTGTGTGGGCCCCCATGGACTGAGAAATGATGTTTCAATTTGTTAATAACAGTACTGGATATTAGATTAGGTAGTAAGTCAATCTCAAACCAGTTTGAATAAGAGTCTACCAATACTAAGTAATGCTGATTGTTCCACTCAAATATGTCAGTGGCTACTGTTGACCAAGGTAGTTCAGGAACTTGACTTAGTTGAAGTGGTTCTCTTTGAAAATGTGGTTTAGTACTATTGTATAGTGAACAAGAAGAAAGTACTTTAGCAATCCCCAGGATTCAATAAACTCCATGTGGGAATAGTGTTATTCCTACACAGAGTGAATGGTATCCACGTCCACATAGCTTTAACAGCAGCCACCTTTCATATTAATGAAGGCGCACTACTGAGAATGGCTTTGCGAACACAAACACTGAATGAGTGCAAGGGGCGTGTTTCAGTAGTGTTCGCAGATCCAACGTGCCCCCTGCACTCTGAAAGTGTCGTACGGCACTTTCTAGATGCTGTCAATGTCTGCGGACACTGAAATCAGGATTTTAAATGGGAAAATATGCTGGGGGTGTGTGACAGTTACTGTCACACACCCTGTGCATTGTCAAAATGCTGGACGGCACTTTCTAAATGCTTTCAGTGTCCACAGACACTGAAAGAAGGATTTTAAATGGGAAGCAATGCAGGGGGGGGGTGACAGGTACTGTCACACATCCCAACCTCTTAGAGAAAATAATCTGGACAAAGCCTAAAATGATGGGTGGGCAAATAGGAACAGATTTTAAATATTGCCCTTACAAACTTAGAACGTTGATAGAGGAACAGGGTTTGTATTAACATAACATTTTCAGAAGGATTAGAAGTCTGAAACTCAAATGTATGCCATTATGTATTGACGTCAATCCTGATATTGCAAATACAGACTTAGAGAGCTGATAGAATAACAGGTAGTGCATTAACAAATATGAATTACAATTAGTATTAATACATGTAATTGAAGTGCTTGTATTATTTTTTTTTTCTGTTCTAAGTTAAGTTTAAGCATAGCTGCACGGGTTTGCCCATTGTGGCCCTCTGCTCAGCATTGCTTAAACATCTTGTAGGAGCTAAATACAAATGTATAGCTAAAATCCTCAATGGCAAAATAGTGTAGTGATTAGAGTTCTGGCTTTGCATGCAGCAGTTCATGGTTTGAGTACTACGGTAGGCCCTTTATTTTTACATGGGAAAGCATTGTTAAAATTATTTTTTTTATTTTAAATTATGTAGTAATTGATATTTGTTAACCAGGATAGTGTCACTGGTTCAAAATGAAAGTGTCAGTGCATATAACATGTGAAATCAGCCATGTATACAGAAATGTCCCATACAGTATAGTCACACCCCAAGGTAATGTATTGAAACCACATAGGGGGGCATCATGTAATGTAAATCATATATACCGAATAATTTGTCAGTAATGATTAATTAATTTACAATTCTGATATTTCTTCTTAAATGAAAACTGAGCAATGATTAGCAGTTCCTAGCTGTGCTCAGCCAGTTTGAGCATTGGTGAGACATTAATTCTAAGCAACAGTCAGCTCAGCTAAGCAGATTTGCCCCCTGCTAAGCTGTGCTCAACCGTTTCAGAATGGTGCAATGATGGCAAAGGGTGGGAATATGGCCTTATTTAAACCACACAGGTTGGAATACAGCCAGAACCTGTTGTAATTTGTCTGTGCAGGAACCATGTCTGGCATTGGAGAGAGAGCATGCTTTCGGGCACAGCACTGGGGCATTCTGGAGTCCAGGGTCATGGCTGGACTTGTCGTGGAACACCATGATGACAGACTGCTGCACGGCCAGTATCAGACCTCACAGTACAAAGTGGAGGCCTGGGACCATCTGGCACATGATCTTACCAGTGCTACTGGAATCTACTGAACTGGTGAGCAGGTACGGCATCATTATGTTGACCTAAAGCATAGAAAAGGGGTGCTCTTGGCCCAGTGGATCCAAGATGCTCAGGCATGGAATGCTTTAGTAATTTGTAGTTATCTCATCCACAGCCCGAGTATGTGATAGACAGGTAGACTGTGACAGTGGAGGCCCATGCCAACAGACTATCAAGGCTGCACCAACAGGCTTGTGAGTACAGATCTATCTTGCAGTATACAGTACAATAAATAAGAAGGAGTATGTTGTTTACTGCCAGTAGGTATACTATGTTCTGTGTCTACTGAATAATGTTTGCCAGACTAATATTGATCTACAGGATATGCAATAGTAAAACAATGTGTCATATTACTAAAATAAAGACTTATACCACAATCTGTTGTGTTTACTTTGTTATGTTGTTGTAGAAATAGAATGGGTACAGGTTCTTCACAGCAAATATGGCTTTGACAGCATACATTAACTGAGGTTGTTCTGGGAATCAGCTATTATGCAAAACAGTAGATTGTGGAGCTGTAAAACAAGATATGAATGAAATATGAAATATGTTATGCACTAAGATCTGAACCCTGAATAGTAACGTGTAATGTATTATAGTGTGCCCCCTGCAGCACTGCCTTGTGTTAACTTTTGCTTTCCAGATTGTATTTTTTCAAAGGATTAATACACAGTACACTAACTCTCTGTCATGCATGAATCTCAGGATTACATGGTCAGACTGTGTAACCCACAGAGTATTAGGCAGAAATCAGTCAAGCAAAAGACAGGTTCCCCAGTAGCTCATTGTGATGACAAATAGCTTTGTTATTCATTTTTGCACACCCAGACATGGTTTGAATCCAGGGAATGGTACTGAGATGTGTTTATATATAAACTCAAGAAATCTTGAATATTTGTAGAAACAGTCAGAGAGTGATAACAGATATTTTCTCCACAGGTCCTACAGGTAAAGAAATGTTTGTAATAGCTGTATGAAGGGTATACTAATACACCATGTACAACTGTTCCACTGTCCAACCCCATGCCTGCAATTGACAGCAGGATACATGCATACACCATGCACTCTTCCAGATACATGTCTTTCAAGTGTCACGCTGTCATGGCTAGTGGTCACTGCTGCCAATAACCTTGGAAACAGATAGGAATCCAGGAAGTATGCCAGCAATGCAGGGTACCCCTTCCTTGTCAGATATGTAACCCTGACATGTACGAGTCCCCTCTAGTAATGTACCCATAGTTGTCAAAGTCTGCCCCATACCATCCCAGGTTAACAGATTAACAGGTATATATGTGCTACAGAAGCTATGGGCCATACATATATGTAAAGTGAGGGTAGACCTGTAGAGTATTGAGCAGTACTGTTGTGAAAAATAGAAGCCTATACAGATGTTAATGGACTTTTTTATCTCCTCCCACCCATTATCTGCATCACTAATTATTATTCATATACTATGAGTATATTTTTCTCAAAACCTAATATTGGGACTTGTGTTCTATTATTGTTCATATATTTAGTTATTTGCATATTAACATACCTTGTTAAAATACCATTGTTGGTGGCCTATTGCCATCAATGTAACTGGCATGCTGTTACAATGCTTACTGTTGTCCCATTTTATGCATGTGCTCTGTTTGCTACACAACTGTTTCAGATCTGTTGTTATGGATTAATTGGAACACCCACGCATGCTGTTATAACTAATTTTGAAATTTTTTGTCCTTAACTAACCAATATATTTTGGAAAACCTCAACAACATAGCACATTTGGGAAGTCAGATCCCAGTGGATCCACCTTACCCACCTCATCTGGCCATGGCACAGGGCCCCAGCATGTTTGGGACCCAACCTGGAACTTCTTCCTCCACTGGTCCTGCACCACCTTTGGGTGGAACCGCCTCAGTGGATTGGGCCTATCCCCCCCTGAACATGGGAGTAGAGAGGAGTCCATCATCCACCGCAAGTTTCGGGGTATGGTGTGCAGTGTCATCTGCTCCAAGTTGGATGGACAGCTGAGCCAGATGGAGGGCCACTTGGCACACCTTGAGAGGCAGGCTGCTCCTGTTGTCCAGCCTCCAGCACAGCCACCTTTGGGGCCATGAAGGTGCAGTGATGACTGCTCATGGGTGGGAACCCAGTCCCACTGTATTAATTTTGGGGGCTCATGGGCCTCTGATTCCCAACCACCCTCCCTGTCCAAGGTGTTTACCCCCCTCATGTGCCATATACCACCCCTGTCTGCTGTCTTGTGTGTCTTGTCTGTCTGTGAATGCAACCTATCCTATCCAACCTACCTCTGCAAACATACCTACAGCCCTTTCCCAACATCCCACTCTCACCTTAATAAAAAAGGGCATCTGTCCTGCAAAAAATCATTGCCCCATACCTAGCTCTACATTTCATCTCATATACAGTGACAAATCAATCTACACTCAAATTACTCAACAAATGTATGTTGCCAGTACCCCCCTGTGGGATGTGAGGCTTTAAATTCCAAATTTTCCACATCATTCACAGCTGTTGCTGCAGAAGAAATGTAGAGCTATGGTACTTTCCTACACCCACCCTGCACATCACTAGCTGCTTTTTCTAATGTTTTACCCCCCACTTGCCCCCATTTCACCACTTTCCTATCACTCTTTTTTTCATTTCTTTATTTAAAATTAGTGTAGGTTTAAGCAGGAATAAGCACCACTAAGTGAAGCTAAGGGGACTTAAGCGTCTCTTAGCATCACTTAGCTTCATGGAAAACTGTGCAAACCTGTTTACAACTGCTTAAAAGTGCTTTATTCACTCTGTCTCAATCAGCCCTTGTTCTCCCCAACAACAAAATAATCAGCCCTGCCAAGTCTTCAACCCAGGACCCTGTGCACTACAATCACAGCACCGTACCACTACACCATCTGAACTGTAGGAGTTTGTACTGCTTTTACAAACATATCATGCATTACAGTCGGGTCTATATCAGTTGAGCGAAAACCCTATTACGCAAATACGAATATGTCTTAATGTATTGTGCGAAGTACATAAACCTCGAACGTCTAAAACCGCAAATTCCGAAATGTCGATTTGTTTTGGTTGGCCCGTAAGGCTTTATTGGAAAGGCTCACCCAGACTCTGCTACACTTTGCTGTGAGGGAAAGGTTGGTTTGCTTTTTATTTGTTGTATTTTGTATTAGTTTATTGCCTTTTTATATTTTGAGTGCTGTGATTTGTTTTCTTTAACTTGTCTTTTGCTTGTGTTCTGCTTTTAACTCATATTAAAACTTCAAAAGACCCCACAGCTCTGTCTCTTGTGAGTCAGGCAGAATCCCCCCCCCCCCTCCCGTCACTGTTGTGTTCTTAAATACCACTGTCTTTCTAATTCCCTGCCTCTTAAGTTAATTTGATCATATATCTCATTTCCTCTCTGTTTTCACTGGCTTGTGTGAGTAAGCACAAATTTATCATTTTGTGAAATCACTCCCCTTCAACTATTTAAATTTATTGGCCATTCTACTGTATTCCATAGTACTGGAATACAAAAGTGATCACCCCCTTTCAATCTATCTTGCTGTTTTAAAAATAGTGACTCTCCACTAAAACGTAACTTTTTAGACAGGTAAAACTTAAGTTACCTACTTTCACATCTAAATTCTCTAGTGCACACTGCAGTGTTTAGGATAAACCATTTTTTTCATCTTACCTTTAAGCATCCCTGTGACTAGCACTTGCTCTAATACCTGCTGGAAAGAACTAGGAAGCCTTAAACTGATACAAGCACTCAACTCTCCTTATTAATAAGGAGAAATTAATCATAGGCACTAAACAGCCCATTATTGCAAAGTACTTTGCTAAGGTAAAGGAAAACAGCTCCTGTACTTTTCAAAAGAAAGCACCAAACCAGGCATGTCCAAGGGTCAGCTTCCGTTGATTTCTCATGTCCACCTGGTGAATCTGGGCATACTGGGGCAATGCAACAATTGCCCCATGTACACAGACAACCCTCTCCTCCTACCACCCAACACTACAACCTGTGAGAGATGCACATATATAGCCAAACTGGAAGCAAAGCTCTCTCCACCCAAAATTGTGCTAGACAGTCAAGAGGAGAAGGTTAACACCCGCACTACACCTCAAGCAACACATAGCCCTTCTAAACTCACACCACCAGCACCCACACATAGAAACACTAAATCCACATATGTGGAGGCCCTTAATTGTAACCTGCCCAAGCAACAAGGACCTCCAAAGCTGAAATGCAAACAAACACCAATCACAACCAAAGTGTCACATAGCTCACAACACCAGTGTGCCACCCAACAACAGCCCCTAAGGCAAGACAACGCACCTAACACTTTAGTCATAGGTGATTCTATAGTCAGGCACACTGATGTTCCACTCACCAGGCTGAACAAGGAGAAAATTACAATGAGCTGCCTGTCGGGTGCCAGGATCCGGCACATAAGTCATGCACTCAAGTCACTCCAAAACAAGTATGAATATGACTCTGTCATTGTCCATGTTGGAGTGAATAACTTGATATGTACCTCCCTGGATTACATGAAAAGAGACATGGAAGAGCTCTCAGATCATGTGGTCCAGGAAGGTATGACCCTAACCCTGAGTAGCATCCTGCCTTCACCCAGAATGATACCACAATATAAGGAAAAAATTATTGACTTCAACAATTGGCTAAGCTTCTGGTGTCATTCAAAGGGGATCCAGTATCTGTCTGCCTGGGATGACATGGTTGACAGACCACAATGCTTTGCCAGAGATGGTCTGCACCTGTCACCCCTGGGATTCAGGTTACTGGCAAAGGCTCTTGCCACCTTTATAGTGCCTTTGTTAGGCAAAGTTCAAAGGACAAAACCACCACCGTAACAGGTACAAGCATGCAAAATCTGAAGGTAATGCTACTCAATGCTAGAAGTCTAAACCTCAAAATACACTCTCTCGAGGCACTCCTAAAAATGGAGAACATCGATATCTGTGCAGTAATTGAGACCTGGTTCAAGGCTCCAGAGAGCATCCCTGCAATACCAGGCTACAACTCTTACCACACTTTTCGAAAACCAAACCAGGATCAAAACACTAAAGGTGGAGGAGTGTCCATATTCACCAAGGATATTTACACCACCAGGTTAGTTGCCCAACACAATGCATCTGAAATTCTCCAGGTGCAGCTAACACTAGGTATGACTACAATCCAAATAGTAGCTTGCTACAGATCCCCCGCCATGCCCCAGGATTCTCACTACACCTTTCTAAACATACTGGAAAATATTAATATGAAACCAATTACCCTAATACTGGGTGATTTTAAATACCCTGCCATTAACTGGGAAAACTACTCGTGTACCAACACCTTTGTCCAACAGTTCTTGGAATTCATAAATTCCAATGCCTTGGATCAACTAATCCATTGTCCTACCAGGGGCTCCAATATCCTAGACCTGGTCATTACCAACATGGGAAATCAATGCTCCACACCTATGGTCACCCCCTTGTTTGTCAGGTCAGACGATAAGCTAGTCACCCTTAACATCCACATCCCACCCCCACCCCCCAGTAAGGAAACCTCCATGAAAAACTTCTCCAAAGCCAACTTCATGCTACTCAAGTCATAAGTTACAAACTTCATGGCACCCATGCAGATGGGAACTGAAAGTTTAACTGCTGAGTCCTACACTAAGGCACTGTAAGAGCACATCCACTCATGAATGAATTGTGCCATCCCAAATAGAACCAAGATGCTCTCCTCCAAAAAAAAGGAAGCAGATCTAGTGGTCCCCTGCCATAAACAAACTTTACAACAAAAGGGAGAAACTATTGCAGAAAAGAGGAAAATCCCAGGATGCAAAAAACTCCCTTACCAGCCTCAGTAAGAAGCTGAGATCCCTCATAAAATCCTCCAAAGCTAGTTACAAAAATAAAATTGACAAAGATTCCAAAGACAACCTCAAGGCATTCTATAACTATGTCAAGAATCTAAATGGCAATGCTCAGATCTGCTCTGAGTTACAACAGAATGGCATTAAATATACTGATCCCAAGGATATTGCCAATATCCTGGCAGATTGATTCAGTGCCAACTTCACTCCCCTCTCACCCCCTAAATGGCCCATCTCAATACCGGAAATTGCCAAATTCTGGTAATAACAGCCACACAGGTAAAAAACACACTCTCCAAAGCTAAGAATACAGCATCCATGGGACCAGATGACATCCCGGGCTGTGTACTACATAAACTACAAAATGAACTGGCACCTCACCTAAGTGTCATTTTTAATCATGCCCTCACCTCAGGCTTCATGCCCACTGAGTGGCGCACAGCTACAATTATCCCACTCCACAAGGAGGGATCCACCTTGGATCCCCAGAACTACTGCCCCATCAGTCTGATGAGCCTGATCTGCAAGGCCATGGAATATATTATCATGGAACTTATAAACAAAGACATTGGCAACCTTAAAACACTGGACCCCACCCAGTTTGGGTTCATGAAGTGCCGATCTTGTCTCCTGAACCTGACTGACTTCTTCAAATCAGTCTCCAGAGCCATGGATGAGGGTAAGGCAGACCTCGCCAAGGCCTTTGGCACCATCCCCCATTCTGGAATCATAGATAAACTTACTAAGCTGGGCATTAATCCCTACATCACTTGATGGGTTGCCAACTATCTTACTGACAGAACCCACACTGTAAAAGTAGCCGACTCCAAATCCATCTCCAGACAAGTGACAAGTGGAGTACCTCAGGGTTCAGTCCTGGGACCTCTCTTGTTTGGCATCTACTTCTCTGAAGTACAAGCCAACACAAAGGGACTCTGGCTAACAAAGTTCGCAAATGACTGCAAACTGGGAGCCATTACTGAATCGCCAAATGATGTTGATACTCTACAAAAGGGCCTTACAGAAACAGATGCTTGGTGCCGGAGCCATGGGCTCAAGCTCAATGCCAAGAAATGTATAGTTATCCCCTTTGTGAAAAACATGTACCCATGAATTACCACATCGGTGGCAGTACACTAAACACCGAAAGTGCGATAAGAGACTTAGGGACATAGGTGTACAGTGGCCTCAACTTCAATAACCCTATCACCACAACAGTCAGGAAATCCTTCTATGTGGCACACCTCATCACTAAGGGCTTTTCATCCAGAAAAAAGGAGGTCATTGTCCCACTGTACTCATCCCTCATTAGACCCATTATAGAATATAACACCCCATTTAGTATGTACCTCTCAAGACATCTACAACAACTGGAAAGGCCACAGAAATACATCACTAAAATAATCACAGGCCTAAAACAGATGCCCTATGCTGACCGCCTTAAAAAACTCCAGCTATACTCTGTCGTATATCGTCTACTCTGAGGCAATCTCTGCATAACATACAAGGCCATGTCAAACCCAGAGCTGTTGGATATGCTACACTTAAAGAAATCCCAATCCCTCAGAGCCACATGCTCCAGGGATCTAAACCTTGTCATCACAATAAACAAAACATGCTGGAGGGATAGGTTCCTGACCCAGAGACTCCCCAGACTCTGGAATAGACTGCTCATACATGTCAAGCAGAGCACCTCTTTGGCCTCTTCAAAAGGAACCTTGATGACTGGATGGGAGAAAGGAAATTCACCCCAACCCCAGGGATCACGTCAATCACCCTGCTAGACAGGGGTCCAAGGAAGTAAACAGTGTGGGAAGAAATAGCCAGGGAATTGTTATCACTAGGATTGTATAGGCCCTAGGGCCGATAGCCTAGTACAACCTATGAACCTATGTAAGTGTGCGATAGATAGGACTTTAGGGTTAGGATTTGGGTTAAGGTAAGTGCATAGATAGGTAATGTATGTAAGATTTAGTGCAGTGTTAGATGTAGTTTTTTTTTTAAGTGTATGTATGTATGTTATTTATTTTGTTTGGGTGTATGTCTGTAGGGGAAGCGTGCGGTAGTTACGGACCTTAGGGTTAGGGTTAGGGATGGGTTAAGGATAGTGCATAGATAGTTGTGCATGTGGGGTTTAGTGTACTGTTGGAAGTAGGGTTTTGTTAAATGTATGTATGTGGATTATTTATTTTGTTTGGGTGTATGTCTGTAGGGTTTGGTTAGTGTATGTATGTGGTTTATTTATTTTGTTTGGGTAGGTACTAAGTAGCGGGTGTGGGGTTAGTCAACTATGATAGTTCGATATTTTATTTTTCTCAGTTTAGTGCGCTCAGGATTTTCGCAGTTCGAGGTATACAGGTCGATGTTTATGTATTCGTGTAAAGGGGTTTTCGCTCAACTGATATAGACCCTTGCAGTCATTTAACATAAGGGGAAAAATACACATCCCTGGCAAGTCTTATACCCAGGACCCTGTGCACTCCAGTCACAGCAGCTACCACTACTCCATATGAGCTGTGAGAATTAGCAATGCTTCAGTAAATATATCATGCAGTAAGGTCATACAACATTATGGAAAAACCTATAGAATTAGTAATGTTTATATATATATATATATATATATATATATATATATATATATGTATGGGTCACTGTCACAATGTCGAAACACGGTTTATCAAAATCGTTTTTCGGCGGACACCATTTAGCGAAAGTACATTTTATCGAAAATGCACTTTCACTAAATAGAGAGTGGAAAATTAAAGAAAGCATGCAGTTTGCATGCACCGTTAGTTGTAAATCAATGTATAGTGTTGATTTACAACTAACAAAGCTATCACTGACATTGTGGTACAGTGGGGATAAGGGAATATTCCCTTCTCCCCATTGTAGTGCAATCTCGGAGTGAGAATAATAAAGTAGGGGAGTGTGGGGGGTGCAGGGTGGCTTGCCCCCCTGCATAACACTTGTTTGATGTAATGTTTTCTTTTTTTTATGTTCATTTCTTTAGCGAAAGTGCATAGTCGACAATATGCACTTTCGACAATATGCACTTTCGCTAAAATGTGTTATCGGAAACACAATTAGATGGATTGTGTTTTCGCTAAAATGTGTTATCGGAAACACAATTAGATGGATTGTGTTTTCGATAATACAACAGTGACCCATATAATTATATATATATATATATATATATATATATATATATATATATATATATATATACACTCAACCTCTTAGTGCAAGACATCTACACAAAGCCTGACAAAGTGGGGAGAACAAAGGCCAAAAAACAGGGACACATTTTAAATATGGATTTTATAAGCTTAGAAAGTTGCTAGAGTATCATGTTTTGTTTTAAAATATATTTTCTGATAGATGTCAGGTCTAAAAGACAAATGATTGCCATCATTTAGTGACTTCAATGCTCACATCATCCCAGTGATTTGTCAGAAATGCACAACAGTTATGGAAAACAGACCAAAAATATGAGCCACACATGTGGACAGTGCATGAAAATTTGGACAGTGGAGAGTTATGACTGGAGTCATGTAACAGAAGGGAAAAAACACTGAGAGCTGTTAACCATTTCACCCAGCACCATCTGAGCTACAGTCAGACCAACATAACACTACCCCAAATTAGCTTTGGAGAATCACTCATACATTTGCAAATATCTTATGCACTGCAGGGATGTAACTATAGTGAAAAACAGACATTGTCTACCCACAACCATTTGCCCCACAGTCACAGCAACATACCAGTATGCAATCTGAACTCTACAGTATGACAACTGTTTGAACAAACATATCCTTATTGCCAGTCACACACTACGCCTACATATACTGCCCCAAGTCACAATGTAGTTGGAATCCTGAGGTGTTACAGGATATGTCTCAGTCTGCCCCTACAAACATATACAGTTGATAGACCACCAGCATCTGTAGCAGCATGCACAGTCAGATTGAAAAGGATCTATAACCCTCACATCTGCCCATCTCCCTACTCAGCCCAACAAACATTTACACACTACACTGCTACACAATCTTGACAGTCTAACAATGGCTAGACATACATAACTCTCAACTGTACAGATTTCCACAGAATCTCCAGGGTGTGGGACCATATTTATGGCCACTGCCTGAAAGAATTTCTGGGATTCTGCTAAATCATTGGGATGATGTCAGGTGTAAAGTCACTAAATAATGATATACAAAACAGTGTAAGAAATTTCTCTGTGTGGAAGATTTTCAGTCCATATATTTCTAGTTAATCACTGTATATTAATCAGATCAGACAATAGTAGAAGAAGTAGCGAACGTAAACTCGTCAAGTCAAAACGTAATAATAGAAAATATATAATTCTACAGTATTACTAAGTATTCGAAAGTAATCCAAGCAAGGCAGGCAGTATGTTTCCAGTTGAAAATCCTTTATTAAGTAAATAATAAAATAAAGGATAATTTAATAATAACTTAATAAAGGATTTTCGACTGGAAACAGACTGCCTGCCTTGCTTGGATTACTTTCGAATACTTAGTAATACTGTAGAATTATATATTTTCTATTATTACTTTTTGACTTGACGAGTTTACGTTCGCTACTTCTACTACTATTGTCTGATCTGATCAATATACAGTGATTAACTAGAAATATATGAACTGAAAATCTTCCACACAGAGAAGTTTCTTACACTGTTTTGTTTTTAGACCCACTACACTTTAGTGGGTTGTTTTGAGACTTTGGGGATACCACGGAGATTACTTGTAAATAATGATATACCATACCTCTAAACCTCTTAGTGCAAGACATCTGTACAAAGCTTGACATACTTGGGGGACAAAGGGCCAAAAACAGGGACATATCTTAAATAATGGTGTTATAAACTGAAAAAGTTGCAGGTGTTACAGGGTTCATTGTAGCATAACATTTCTGAAGGATATAAAATCTGAAACACAAATGAATGTCATAATTTAGTGACTGCAATCCTCAGATTATCCTACTAATTTGCCAAAAACAAAAATAGTTTGAAGAACAGACCAAACATAAGAGGCAAATTTCTGGACATTCTGTGGAAATCTGTACAGTTGAGAGGTATGTCATATACAAACTTCAAATCACACAGAAAACCTATATCTAGACAACGCCTGTTAATCTAGCAATCTCCAAACTATATAACAGCAATACTTACAATCTGTCCCTATTTCTAGAACGTTCTCCCCTATTGTGTTGAGCTTTCTCCATATTTCTTGTTCTAAGAGGTATTTCCACCTACCCTCTGTGATGCTGTAACTTCCACATCTCCATAATGTCCTTCTCACAGGCAAGAAAAAGGGGCAAGGCCCACATGAAGGCCTTAATTAATTATAGCACTGTGTTGCCATGCCATTGGCTAATGGAAAGACAACACAGCTATTCTGGATGCAGTTAGCAAGTGGGAGACAACAATTGGTGCACAGGTTATCACCTGCTCATGAGCATTACCTACAAAAGGGAAGCTGCTGCCTATGCAAAACAGGTCTGAGCCTTTATATGCAAAGACTACAAATAGAGAAGGACAAATAGAGAAAGACACACTTCTCAATTACTCTGAGAAAACACTACAGAAGTATAACAGGTATGTCAAACAATCAAGCATGTAATGGAATGCAGAAGGGGTATTGCAATAATGGGAAATAGGAAGTTAAACAATAGGTCTCAACAAGACTTGCTGGACTAACATTTTGCTGTCCAGCACCTATAGCCATTCCTTCTGGCTCTGCCTGCAGGGACATAAAGCACAGCTTTGGCCCCTGAGTCACCCCAGTGAAGGTCAGCACACATATGACTATTACTGGAGTGTCTGTTGTACAATACTGACTGTGACACTGCCGGGCCAGCTACCTGGGATGTTGTACATATGCATATGTCACTTGTGAATACTATTATGATACATATACTTATCTTACAAGTGTAAGAGACCTATTATAGGGTATGTGCATAGTAAACAACTGGTGCAGAAATGTGTGTTGAACTGTATGTGATATATTGAGCTCATAGGTTCATAGGTGGGTACTAGGCTATTTGCCCGAAAGCATTTATAAGCCTAGCCAGAATGTCTTGGCTTTCACCGCCCCCTTAGATTAGTTCCCTGTGCCTCTGTACTACAGAGCCACTGATGTGATCCCCGAGGTAAACTTTCTGTTTCTCATCCACTCGTCAAGGTTTCTTTTGAAGAGTGTTAGCGAGGAGCTCTGCCTAATGTAGATTGGGATCTTGTTCCAAAGCATGGGAAGTCTGTGGGACAGGAATCTATCCCTCCAGCATGTCCTATTTATTGTTGTGGTGAGGTTTAGATCCCTGGAGCGTGTGGCTCAAGGGGATAAGATTTTCTTGAGGTGGACCATGTCCATCAATCCTGGGTTGGACATGGCCTTGTATGTCAGGCAGAGATCACCTCAGAGTAGGTGGTATGCAACCGAGTACAACTGTAGTTTCTTCAGTCTAGCTGCATAGGGCATCTGTTTGAGGCCATTGATCCTCTTGGTGAGGTACTTCTGTGGTCTTTCCAGCTGTTGCAGGTGTCTTGTAAGGTACATCTCAAATAGGGCATTGTACTCCAAGATGGGTCTGATGAGTGATGAGTAGGGGGGCACAATGACCTCTTTTGATCTGGATGTGAACCCTTTTGTGATTAGGTGGGTCATGTAGAAGGATTTTTTAACCACTTTGGCAATGTGATTATCAAAGGTGAGATTACTATCAACTTGGGTCCCCAGATCCCTTATTACATCTTCCATATTTAGGGGACTACCACCTATGTGGTAGTTTGTGGGTACTTTGTTTTTTTCCAAAGGGGATGACTATGCACTTTTTGGCATTTAGCTTGAGGCCATGATTTTGACACCAGGTATCCGTCTCAGTGAGACCCTTTTGGAGGATTTCTGTGTCAGCTGGAGAGTCAATTATAGCCCCTAGTTTGCAGTTGTCTGCGAACTTGGTCAGCCATAGTCCTCCTGTGCTTGCCTGTACCTTTGAGAAGTATACGCTGAACAGGAGGGGTCCTAGGACTGAGCCCTGGGGAACACCACTTGTAACCGGTTTACAGTCAGACCTAGCTCCCACAACTCTCACCATGTGGGTTCTGTCTGTGAGCCAGTTGGCAACCCATCTTGTGATGTAGGGGTTTATGTTCAGGCTGGTGAGCTTGTCTATAATACCAGAATGGCCTTAGCGAGGTCTAGGTAGGCTGTGTGTACCACCTTTCCCTCATCTATAGCCTTGGTAACTGTCTCAAAGAAGTCCACCAGGTTTAGGAGGCATGACCTACCCTTAACAAAGCCAAACTGGGTACGGTCCAGTGTTTTGAGGTTCCCAATGTCTCTGTTGATGAGTTCCGTGATGATGTGCTCCATAGCCTTGCAGACCAAGCTAGTCAGGCTTATAGGACAATAGTTCCTGGGGTCTGTTGTGGCTCCACCTTTGTGGAGCAGAATAACCATTGCTGTGTGCCACTCTATGGGTATATAGCCTGTGGAGAGGCTGAGTTTGAACAGTGTGTTTAGGTGAGGAGTTAGTTCATCTTTGAGCTCATGTAGGATGCAGCCTGGGACACCGTCTGGTCCCATTGATGCTGTGTTTTTGGCTTTGGAGAGGGCTGTTTTAACCTGAGTGTCTGTGATTTCAGGGACACTACATTCTTCTGGTATGGTTATGGGCCTTTTTGGGGGTGAGGGGGGGTGAAGTCTGTGCTGAACATGTTTGCCAAGATGTTGGCAATATCAGTCGGTTCAGTGTATTTTGTGCCATTCTGCACTGAGCATTGCCACTTAGATTCTTGACATAGCTAAAGAATGCCTTGTTGTTATCTTTGGAGTCCTTGGCAATTTTTCTTTCAAAGCTCGCCTTGGATGATTTTATGAAGGATCATAGTTTCTTGCTGATACTGATCAGGGATGTCTTCCCTTCTTGGGATTTTACTCTTTTCTGTACTAGTTTTCTCCTTCAATTGTATAGCTTGTTTATGGCAGGAGTCCACCAGACTGGTTTCCTTTTCTTGAAGGAGTGAGTCTTGGTTTTGCTCGGGATGGCACATTCCATGCATTCTTGTAGCTGCCTGTAGAATAGATTAGTAAAGCATTTTGCAGCTTGGACAGTGTTATCCTTCAGCAAGGGGGCTTTGAAACTTTCCACCTCGGTCTTAAGTAACGTGAAGTTTGCTTTTGAAAAGTTTTTCACGGTGGCTTTCTTGTTCAGGGGTGGGGGCAGAATATGGATATCCAAAGTGATTTGTTTATGGTCAGATCTAACCAGTGAGGGATTGACCTCTGATGTGGAACACTGGATGCCCATGATGGTGATGACCAGGTCCAATATGTTGTCACCTCTGGTGGGAATGTTGACCAGTTGAACCAGGGCATTTGAGTTTATAAATTCTAGGAAAAGTTGGGCAAGGGAGTTAGTACTTGAGTAGTTCTCCCAGTTAATGTTTGGGTAATTGAAATCACCCACTATTAGTGTGTTTGGTAGGACCTTTATGTTTCCCAGTGTTTCCAGAAACACAGAATGGGGGTCCTGGGACATGGTGGGAGATCTGTAGCAAGCTACAATTTGAATTGCAGTTTTGCCCATTGTTAGTGGCACATGGATGATCTCTGAAGCATCGTGTTGTGCCACTAACCTGGAGGTGTGGGTAGCCTTGATGAATATGGATCCGCCCCTGCCTTTTGTATATCGGTTTGGGTTCTGTGGCCGAAATGTATGGTATGAGTTGTAGCCTGCCTTTCATCTGTCTAGAGTTATGTACACTGACCACATCTTTGCCTCATATTTGTAGTCATTTTCTCATAGACTTGTGTTATGTCTGGCAAATCAATGACAAATCAGTAAAGACTGATGTCATAACATAATAGAATACATTTGAAAGTCAGATGTCATATCCTTCAGAGTATTCCTGTGAATGCAAAACCTGCTGTGCTATCAATTGTCTTAAGTGTGTTACAGCAATATTTATAAAGTGTCACTATTTTGGGCCATTGCCCCCCCCCCCCCATTTATATGTGCCTTTGTCCAGATGTCTTGCTCTAACAGGTTGAGATGTATGACTGAGCTGCAAGAGTGTAAACACAGTGTACCATGCTGACAAAGAACAGAAGTGTATATCAAGTATAACCTGTGCACATGTATGTGTTAATAGGTGTAGCTGGAAGTCTCAAAGATACCGATGTGTTGGAAAATGTCAGGAAAATAAGTTGTACTTGTTTTACAAATGTTTAGTCTTAGTTTCAGTGCATCAAACAGACATAAGTGTCAACAGCTACAGGTTGTTGTATTGCCTTGAAATAGAAATGATTACTAGATTGATTATAATTACCAGGTTGAAATTGGAAAAGTGTTCAAATGTGTATGATATTGTGTCCAAGACTACAACAAGCATCTATATGAGCACCCACATAGCTGTATGGACGCAGCAATACCTCACTTGTAAAACTCACTACCATCAAGGTAGGTTAAACCTCTGTGGTGGACAAACCCCATAATAGGTGGAAATATTGGCTGTACAGGGCCAAGAAGGAGCAGGTGTCAAATTGGAAGCAAAGAAGGAGCAGGTGTCAAATTGGAAGCAATCTCACCTCTGTCTGAACAAGCAAATAAGGTCACAGGTGAATTACTCTAAGACTAACTATGAGTACAAATCAGACACATCCACCAAGGCAAATCACAAGGCCTTCTTCACATATGTCTGCAATCTTAGAGGCAACAACCAAATCCACTATGTACTGGTGGTCAATAACACCACAAGCACACACACCATAGCTATAGCCAACCTGCTGCAGACAGGTTAAGTGAAAATGTCACCTCTCTGTCCCCCCATCAGTATAGAAGGACATGCACAGCACCCACCCCCATCCCCTCATCATCAGGGAACAGGTCCATAATGTCTTCTCAAAGGCAACAAACTGAAGTCTCCATGGGAGCTGATAACATCCCTGGCTGCATCCCACATGAACTCAGTCACGAGCTCTCTGCTCCATTACACACTGTAGTCAACCAAAGCCTGAGTACCAGTGTCATCCCATCTGTATGGAGGACAGCCACTGTCATCCCTCTACACAAAGATGTAGCATTCACTGACCCAGCCAATCATATGCACATCAGCCCAGTTACCCTGATCTGCAACACCGGTGAAGGCATTTTCAAGGACCTTATAAACAGGGAAATCAGCAACCTGAAATTGCTGGAACCCACACAGTTTGGTATTGTCAAAGGGGGATCATGCCTGTTAAACCTGGTCGACTTATTTGAAGTGGTCAACAAATACATGGATGAGGCAAAGATGGTGCACACTGCCTATCTTCACCTAGCCAAAGCCTCTGACAATAATCCTCAGTTGGCCAAAATACATAAGCCTACACAGCTAGGCATCGACTTGTAGGTTACCAGATAGGTATCTAATTGGCTCAATGATAGTACCCACTCAGTCAAAGTAGTGGAAGCCACCTCTAGTAGTAGACCCTTAAAGGGCGGTGTACCCCAAGGATCTGTCTGGGGGACTCTACTGTTTGGGATATACTGTTTTGAGGTGCAAGATAAAACTAGTGGCCTGTGGCTGACCAAGTTTACAGATGAGTGCAAGCTGCCCACTGTCCTACAACCTCCTTGTGATGAGAGCATTCTCCAAGAGGCCCTTACCCAAATCAATGACGAGTGCCAGACACATTGCCTCAATCTGAATGCCAGGGAATACATCATTATCCCTGTTGTGGTAGATGTCATCCACATTAGTTATGACAGTGCTAACAATGTACTCAGCATGCAATCAGGTGTGAGGCAACTTGTGCACCAAGGCTGATAGCAACCTGACAGTTTCCAAACATGTTGGCACCATTGTAAGGAAAGCTGTCTACATGGCCCACATCACAAATAAGGGTAAGTCATCCAGAAACCAGGAGGCCAGAGCATACCTGTACTCCACCCTTATCAGACCCACTACTGAGTACAATGGCCCATTTGGCATGTACCTTACCAACCACATGCAGCAGTTGCAGAGACCACAAAGGTTCCTGACCAGGAAAATCCAGGATCTGCAAAACCGGTCCTATACAGATTGGCTGAAAGCCCTGTCATTCTACTCAGTCTCATACAGACTGATCATAGGTGATGTGTGTCTGACATACAAGGCCATTCCCAATCCAGCCTTGATGGAGCTTCTGCATATCCATAAGACAAACCCCACTCGTGTAACCTGCATGCATGGCCCTCACCTGGTTTGTTACATGAATAGCACTTGTTGTCAGGATACATGTGTGTCTCACACAATACACTGCCTGTAAAATACACTCCCTTCCCATGTCTAGCAGAGTATCTCCTAGCCTTCTTTAAGTAAAAGCTGGAGGACTGCTTGTGAAACACAAAATACACTCCTGTTTTCCCAAACAGGGTGCCATCTGGACAGGGGAAACAGGTGCAGACTTTGAGGGGACATGGGCAAAGATCTGTGCTAGGCTTATGAGGACATCTGGGACAGTAGCCTAGTATCTTCCAATGAACCCATGTACCTAGTACTTTACACATTCCCTGTATGTATTGCAGGCTGTCCAGCAATGTTGTCATGCATGTACCCCGTGAGTTTGAACTGTGTAGCTATTGCAGTGATAGAGTATTCACTTGTTCCTTTATGAGTTATTATCACATACCATTACATCTTGTCATTGTGTCTGGTCTGTATAGCACTAAGTCAGCTCTTACAGTACTTGCATATGCATGTGGTGACACTGTATAGCTCACTCCAATACCGCTGGTCTTGGTCACACTTACCATTTTGCTAATAGGCTCATCACACAGTAGGATGTGTCACCCTTTGTTGAGGGCCTTACAGTAGCTGTTAGATGGATTGTGGCACTCCAAACTACCTTAAGATCTGGGCTGCAGGGCCTATAGGTATCAATGTTGTGCCAGAGTTTAACAGGCATTTGTGTGTTTGTATGTGTGTGTGTATGTGTGCATATGCGTGTGATTCAAAACTCAAATAGCAAAGTGTGTGTGTCATCTACTTGGCCAGGGACCCAAAGTACTGGTTGGACAGAGAGTCTGACAGATGTTTTGGATTGACTGCTCTGCTGACATGTTAACCTCATAAGTGTGCCAGTGTGCAGTGTTATTGGGGATGTGGAAAGAGAGAGGGAGAAATGATCCACACTGACTGTGAGCTCTGTGTGCTCTAAAGGGTAATTGTACTTTAATGTGCATGTACTTGTCATCCTGCCATTGTGTACATCTGTCACTGGAGGTAGTGGTGAGTATATAGGCTTCCTGATGATTGGGCCTGTGCAGGGGTGACATACTGACAGTACGTACTGGTGGATAGAGATGGCATATCACATCATGCACCGTCATTGAGCCCTTCTCAGTCTGACAATGTCATACAGGGTTATTTCACAGATTATCCAGGCCTCCTTGACCATTCCTGACATACTCTGCCTAGATGAGTGCGTACTCTACACCTGTACATGATTGCCTCATACATATGGATACCATTCCTGGTGACCCCTGCAGCAGGACAGCAAGTTATTGGTAGTAATAGTGGGTGGATGCTGGCAGCGGATCAACAGCACTGTGTGCGTACTGAGCATACAATGTAAGGAAATGGAAACAGTACCAGATACCCAGGTACCATCACTGTGCCCCCATGGGTCTGGCATGCCACAGACACATCCCCCAAACTATGTGGATGAACAATATGTATTGTTCAACTGGTGTGCAGAAATACACATTTGTATAGCAGGGAGAATCTACATCTTTCAGGCACATGTACACATTCCACAAACATCTGGGTGCTGAGGATGTCAGACACCTATAAGGTGGTCACCCTACAACACATATGCACTGATCTTATATATTGTATAGCTCAGATGTTCCTGGAATGTCCACATGCACCTGTAAGAGCACTCACCTATTTGTGGGATGTAGGCTTCAATACATGGTACTGTGATGCTGTCCATAGGGGATACCCAGCAGTCAATGGCACATATGTGTGTGGACACATCACAACACAGTCTGTCACAGCAGACACGCCATTCATGGTATTCCATGTACCATACTAGGTTACTAGGCTGTGGGCCCTGAAGAGCCATATCCCTAGACCAAATGTTAGCCCATTTGTATGCATGGCAGCAGCTGATGTCCCCATCCAACAGGGATATAGGTGGCATCCCAAGGGCGTATGTGCCACTAACCATCCAGTTGACCATGTTACGCCTGCAAAGGTGTAGGTACCTACTCTGCCTTATGTGGATAGGGTGCCCATTCCCCTGCAGGGTGATTGTGTGTAACACACTGAAGATGTCAACAAGGCCAGTCCAGGTCACTCACCAGGTGGAGATTGTGTGTGTGTGTGTGTGTGTGTGTGTGTGTGTGTGTGTGTGTGTGTGTGTGTGTGTGTGTGTGTGTGTGTGTGTGTGTGTGTGTGTGTGTGTGTGTGTGTGTGTGTGTGTGTGTGTGTGTGTGTGTGTGTGTGTGTGTGTTAACAGAGTGGAGCATGACCTGCACTTGTGCAGCAGTCCCAGCAATGTGGCATGTGTGATTGCCTGGCATGTCAGAGTGAGGTAACTCTTGAGGGGTATGTATGACACCGGTATGCCCTGGTAGGGAAAATCTGTGATGTCCCCAACTGCTGCATGTGCTGTCTGATGTGAATGATGAATGGAGGATTATGCACATTAATGGTCCTCATTGGGGGGAACATGACACATCAGGACCAGGAGTGCAAAGCATGCTGTAATCCCATTTGGTGAAACTACTACACACATACTGTGCTGACAGATGGCAGGAGTATGATGTGGTTGTTAGTAGGGGATAGTGCAAGCAAACATGGATGTGCAGGATCTGTAAATAACATTGCCCAATGTATGAAGTCCTGTGAGGTGTTTCCCTGTTCATGTTTTTCAGGTGGAATGTCATGTAATTGGCAACCATCCTACTCAGATGCTGAGATGGCAGCAATAATTGATGTGTTACGACTGCATCACACAGTCCTCTTCAGTCATATCAGACAGCAGCTGCAAGAGTGGACCGTACTGTGGACTGACATAGTCACCAATGTAAACAATGTGGGTCAGCATAGCCGGACTTACGAACAGGTCAGGCACAGGGCAACTGACCTAATACACCATGCCCAGCAAAGGGCTGCTGCTGTGGCCAGGGACCATACAGCCACAGGTGGGGGTACTGCTATGCAGGCCCCACTGACACCAACAGAGGAGTTCCTCGCCAACCTTGGGCAGACACTGCACTCCCAGGAATCCGTACACACCCATGTCATGGAGGTGGGTGGTACTCAGACACCAGGCGAGGAGCGTCCAGGTAAGGCCCCAGTGGACATCAATTCAATACTGTATCATTCATACTGGCATCTGTAGTGTATCTAGATGCATATGTCAGGTAAAACTGCATTTGTGGGTGGGGTTTTGTAATGCACACAAGTGCACATCTATAGTGAATAACAGAAAATTGTGTAGTATCAAAGCTTGCGTGTACATGTTCAGAAATACATCATTTATCCTGTACCAATGCCACATGTGAGTCTGCTTACAATACCTCTCCCCCACAACTACACTGGTCTAGCTGGGGAACAGCAACTTGAAGCCGGTAAGTATGAAAATGTCTTGTTGTGGCTCACCAATACCCTAGGTATGTTATGGGCATGCATTTTTCCATGCACACAACTGTTACTCTTAGCCATATTGCAATATGTGCATGTTCACTTGTGGCGAGGTTAACTGCAGTGCATCACAGTAGTCATCAAATGAGCCTATTTGCAGAAGCTGTAATGTTTATGTAGCTGTTGCCACTGTGCTATACAGATGTACATCAGTAATGTGTACACAGGTGCAGTGTGAGTTAGGTGAAGGTCCGTCACCTGCTACCATTCCTCACATATCTCAGAGGGGTATATTAGTAGAAACAGTTAGTGGACATAGCTGCACTGAATGTTGTTGAGGACCTGTCCAGAGTGTGTATGCTGTGGCCTAACTGTGTGTCATGCAAGTCATTATTCAGATATTGTGTGGTCTGTATAATGCCTTTGTGCCACCTCACCTGTATGTGTCTGTGTATATACGTGTGTGTGCTTTTGTGTGTGTGTGTGTGTGCGTGTGTGCGTGTGTGCGTGTGTGTGTGTGTGTGTGTGTGTGTGTGTGTGTGTGTGTGTGTGTGTGTGTGTGTGTGTGTGTGCGTGTGTGTGTGTGTGTGTGTGTGTGTGTATCAGCAAACCTTATAGTGCAGGTATTAATTGACATATATTGTCTTCCCCTCACAGGTGAACATGGGTGTCAGTGTGCCTCCCACTCACAACCTGATGTCAGTGTCTCTGCAGACTATGATGATGATGGTGGTCATAGTGAGGCACAGATGGGGTTGTTGAAGGCTGAATCTGTGCCATTGGTTGGTATCCCACTTTCACCCACAATGTCACCGCACACAGTCAGTATGCCCACACATACCCAATCCCCAGCAGCCACAGATAATGGACAGTTGGAGGGTGGTGGCATGGAACAGGCTAGTGTGGTGACTATGGCAAGTGTGAGTTTAGACACCAGCCATAGCCAGAGAGTAGATGGGGTCCTACACAGACAGATGGAGAGGCGTGCTCGAAGGAGGACTGCAGCCCATCAAGCCCCTGTTGCAAGTGTCACAGCAGGTGTCACCAGACGCATATTTCAGGCCATCATGGAGACACAGGCATGTTCTGAATGCAACACCAGACAGATGTTCAGGGTCATGAATGCAACACTTTCTTACCATGCATGACGACATCCATGGCCTTGGTGATGCCACTCATTATTATGCTGATGTTGTGGATAGACAGTGGGGTGAGACATTGTCAATCATTGACTGTTCAATGTCTGTGCTGGAGCATGTGGTGGCAATAGGTCAGCAACAAGATCAGCTGAGAGCCAACAGGGCCATGCACATTCACACTCCCATAGTGGCAGTACCACCAGCACTGATAAAGGAAGTGTGCTGTCCACACCACAACGGAGCAGGCTATGGTCACATGGTCCTGGCCAGTCCCATCAGGGACACAGATCCAGCAGACAGCAATCACCAATGGGTAGTAGTACTGCATCTGGCCTTGGGCCTGGTGGTGCCAGTGAGACTCCTGGCAGAACCAGTTCCCATGTCTGTGGCCGGAGATGGTGAACTGTACATCCTGCCATGTATGGTCAATGGCTGTCCAACATACCCCTGTGTAGGGCAACCACATGGTGTGACTGTGTGCATACAAACACTCACACATCTCTATCACAGGCAGGTCACCACCAGACATACGCAGCACCACTGCATGGCCCAGTTAGATAATATCCCCCAAACACACACACACACACACACACACACACACACACACACACACACATACACACATGATGTTAACCATATGGCCCAGCCTAGGCCTCTGACAAATCCACACCACACCCTGTGTATATGATGATACCTGTCCCACATCCCTATTATCCATACCATCGATGCAGAGACATGCTAATATGGGTCTGATGCACAGGGTGAATATAGTACAGTGTAGTAATGTAATGCTGTGTAAGGTGCTGTCTGCTGGCAATTGCTATGGGTACACATCGAAGTGTATGTACCTTTCTAGCCCTGATGCATTATTGCTGTTAGTACTGCTGACTACATGTAGTCTCACATACTGTATTGTGTTTGTGTTCCAGGTGTCTCTGTGTCTGCAGGCTGTGGGTCTGCTGACATTACCAACAATGAGTTTGTCAGAGTGGAAACACAGTTACCTTTTAATAGCCAAGGTACAGCTGTATATGTACATGTTTAACAGGTGTGTATGCATGCAACAGTGTGTGAGGGCAATGGGGGAAGAAGTGTGACCTTGCATACATACCCCTTGACATTGCCAGCTAGCCTTCATACATGTCACCTGGTTGTTCTTTAGTACCATAGGCTCATACATACAGAAGAAGTTACTTGAGTACTGGCACTAGATCCCTCACAAGCCTAGCCATTACTTTAACCCCACATATTCACCTATCAGCACCTGTTCCCCCATGCCAGTTTTTTCCCATCCACTTGATCTTGATGCAGTTGATGACGGTTTGCATGGTACTGTGTTTGACAGGTTTAGGGAGTGTATTCCTGACACGGGTCAGCCAGTGTTACCCTAACCTGACAATCAGCAGCATGTGTGTCTGCTATCTAATATGCGAGTCTGGCCTCTTGTGCTGGTACTGCACACAGAATCATAGTCTTGTAGATGGGGTGGGTGTTGAAGGGATGAGCACAACCTCTACCTGCCCAGCTGTGCAAACGATAGTACTAGATAACTAACGCAAACACCACAGTGTTAATGTAGTGCTGCAGTGTCTGCCACTACTATTCAAGTGGGTGACAATTGCAGGGGCTGTTAGAATTGCCAGTGGTGGGTTCAGGGGCCCTTAACATGGTAGAGCCATCTGAAACACTCACACATTGCTGCATGGGGGAATGCATTGAGACACACATGCACACAGAGTTGATACATCTCATATTATATATTTCTGTACCATATACAGTGATATGACTATTGTATGCACCATAGTGCCTTTGTGTTAGAAATTGTGCAAATGTCCTTGTAAGGTAGACGACATCTGTAGAGGCTGAAACTAGGTTGGCAATGGGTGACTTAGGGTGGAAGTGGCACACAAAATGGTATAACCATTGCATACACACAGTAAAGACAGCCACAGGAGATATGCATACAGAAATACATACACAGTTGCCAATAAACAGATTAGTAACCCTACATATCCACTTGTATGTACTATAGTGCTACAGACACATTACATGCACCACAGAGATTATATGCCTGGGACATAACATACTACCTCTTAAAACAAGTAATCTTGGAAATGCCTTCATGGATGGTGTGATAAACCACCCAAATTAGTGACTCGTCTCATATATTGCTCTTACAAACCTGGACAAGTGATAGAGTAACAGACTTTGTATCAGCATGATGTTTCAGACAGGTATGAAATCTGATGCTGACATGTCTGTCACTATCATAACTGTGACATATTTGGCAATGATTTCTCATAAATGACCATTGTTAGGGAACACAGACAACATATAGGTTGCAAACATCTGGATATTCCATAAACATCTATACAGATGACTGGCATGGGCTATATAGTTTAACATGGTGCATGTACGGCAGATGCCATCACTGGCTCTTTAAAGTAATGCCATGGGGAGGGGGTCAATAGACCTTAAAATAGTATAACCAACACCCACAGGGGATATGCTTCACACACAAACAATACCACAGTTACAAGTTTTGGGATTAGAACCCCTACATAATTGGTTGTATTACAGAATTACGCAGTTATTGCATGCACCACAGAGCTTAAAGGGCTGAAGAGTGTATACAGGTACTTCTAAGGAGAATGGCATCAATGGGCATTGTAAAGTAGGGTAATGGGAAGTGTACTGGGTGATAAAAGCCTCAAAATGCTTTAAACTACACACACATACAAATTTACAAACACATGGGCACACACTTATACACACACACACACACACACACACACACACACACACACACACACACACACACACACACATTTGCCAGAACTGAGATTATAACTCCTGCCTATTTAGTTATTTGTACTATACAGTTACATAATTATAGCACATGCCATGGAGCTTATAGGGGAGACAGCTGTCCAAAGGTACTTCTAAGGTGAATGACATTAGCTGCCCTTGTAAAGTAGGACAATGGGAAGTGTACTGGGTGGAACACACCTCAAAATGGTATAACCTACCCCTCCCAGAGGATATGGTTTTCACCGAAGCACAGGATATGGTTCACACACACACACACACACACACACACACACACACACACACACACACACACACGCACACACTCACACACACAGTATTACAGTTGCCAGTATTGAGTTTAGAACCCCTACCTATCTAGTTATTTGTACTACAGTATTATGTAGTTATTGCATGCACCATGGAGCTTATAGGGCTGAGGACTGTTCAGAGGTACTTCTAAAGTGTATGACATCAACTGCAGTTGTAAAGTAGGGCAATGGTAAGTACACTGGGTGTGAAAGGCCTCAGAATATTTTAAGCTCCAAACATGCACACTTAGAAACACTTTTATGCACACACACATATTTGCCAGAACTGAGATTAGAACCCCTACCTATTTAGTTATTTACATGACAGTGTTATGCAGTTATTGCATGCACCATGGACCTTATAAGAATGAGGACTGTCCAAATGTACTCCTAAAGTGAATGACATCAGCAGCCCTTGTAAAGTACAGCAATGGGAAGTGTACTGGGTGGGAAAGGACTCAAAATACTTTAACCTCCAAACATGCACACTGACAAACACTTTTATGCACACACTCATTTTCCAGAACTGAGATTAGAACCCCTACCTATCTAGTTATTTACACTTCTGTGTTACAAAGTTATTGCATGCACCATGGAGCTCAAAGGGCTGAAGACTGTCCAAATGTACCTCTAAAGTGAATGACATCAACAATCCTTGTAAAGTAGGGTAATGGGGAGTGTACTGAGTGGGAAAGGTCCCAAAGTACTTTAATCTACAAACATGTAGACTTGCAAACACTTATTCACACACACAAATTAGCCCAAACTCAGATTAGAACCCCTACCAATCTAGTTATTTGTACTACAGTGCTGCACAGTTATTGCACGTGCCACATAACTTGTTGGGCTAATGGCTGTCCAGATTCACTTCTAAGATGAATGACATCAAAAGCCATTGCAAAGTAGGGCAATGGGCTGGGTACTGGGTGGGAATGGCCTAAGTACACACACACACACACACACACACACACACACACACACACACACACACACACACACACACACACACACACACACACACACACACACACACACACACACACACACACACACACACACACACACACACACACACACACACACACACACACTTACATTTGCCAAGATTGAGATTAGAACCCCTACCTATCTAGTCATATGTACGATAGTGTTACACAGTTATTGCATGCACCACAGAGCTTATACGGCTGACAAGTGTCAAAGGTACTTCTAAGGTGAATGACATCAGCAGCTGTTGTATAGTAGGGCCTTTGAATGTGTATTGAGGGTACAGGCCTCATAATACTTTAACCTACAAACACACATGCACACAAAGGTGGTGATGTAATATTACAACCCCCTACATCAGTAGTATTACACAATGTGGCTCACCTTCATGATAGCACATGGGACTGGTTACAACTGGTATCAACTGTCTGCAACAGGACATCGCTCTATGTCTTTCAAGTATCCTTGTGTATGACTCACTCTGTGTGTGTTTCTCTATCACTGTCTGTCTCTCTCTTTCCCATGTCTATGTGTGTGTATGCTTGAAGTATTGCTATATGTTGCCCATATATATGTCTGTGTATCACATGCAACAGATGCAGATATATCACATATGGGACACCTGCAGCTAGCTGAGGGTAATCCTATCTGACGGGTGTGGGTAGAGACAGTTAAGGTGTACATAGCTGTATGTATGCACAGACATCTATGCACTATGCAGTTATATACTCCGATGTGGGTTTAGACATGGGCTGTAATTCTCTAAGTGTATGAGCATGCCCAGTATCACATTCTATAGTAAGAGTGGGACTCCATTCCAGAGAAATCTGTAATTCAGTCTGGTGTTTTGTGTGCTACAGCCATACCTGTCAACCTGTTAGTGCAAAAAATCTGGAGATAGCCTGACAAAATGGGGGGACAATGGCCTGAACATAGGGAGATACTGTAAATATTGTTCTTATTAATGTAGAAAATTGCTAGAGTAACAGGGTTTGTTTTAGCATACATCTTCTGACATATATGTCATCTGACACTGAAATGTATTGCCATTACTTACTGACAAATATCCTCAGATCATCACAGTGAGTTACCTGGCATATACAAGATGTATGATGCACTGACTGAAATATTGAGCCAAACTATGAGCATTCTTGCCCAATCCTGGCTGATAAAGCTATGTAAACAGTCCAGCACCTCGGTGATATACTGGCTGGGGATCTCCTGCTTCTGTGGTATTCTTCTTAACTGAAAAGCCATATCCTGGTGTGAGTACAGAGTGCATTCTACTGAGCAGAGATGACCATTATATGTGTGGTATATTTCACATAGCACTGTAATTTCCAGTTATGTGAGTGGCAGAGCAGTACAGAGTAATGTGGTGAACCACTAACAGACATTTGTTTATAGGCTGATAGGTTGATATGAGGTTACTAGGCTATTGTGCCTGAAACCCTTATAACCCTTGCAGATGAGAGTGTAGCCCATGTTAATACATGTCAGCAGCCAAAGCCCCTGTCCAGCAGGGACACAGGTGGAATCACAGGACTGTATTTTCTGTTTCCATGCACTTATACAGGGAGCACTACACAAGAGGTATTGCGGTACTCAGCTTGATATGGACAGGGAGTGTTGTCCACAGATGGGGGAGTGTGTGGGACACATATCTGTCACACCAACAAGCCCTATTGATATCACAGACCAGGTTGATGGTGTGTCTACAGGTTGTTCAAGTGGACCTTGCCTTCCAGATGTGCAACAGTCCCATCACGGCAGGGTCTGGCTTGCTTTGTATGCCAGACAGAGGTCACTTCTGAGGAGTCTATATGGGATTGGGAAGAGGGACAGTGCTGTTAGCCTATCTGTGTAGAGTAGGTGTTTGGGGCCCTGGAATCTCCCGGTGAGGAGCATCTGTGGTCTCTCCAGCTACTGCATGTGCTTTGTGAGGTACATGATGAAGGGGGCATTGTACAAAATAATTGGCCTTATAAGCTTAGCATACATGGATCTAATGACCTCTTTGTCCCTGGATGAGATACCCTTACTTTTGAGTTGGCTCATCTATTAAGCTTTCTGTATAATGGAAGCAACATGGTGCACAGATGGCAGGTTGCTATCAACCTGGGTGGCCAAATGCCTCAGTACTAATTGTGTATGTAAGACATTGTTATTAATGTCATAATATGTGGAGATGTCAGTCTCCTCAATGGGGATGATGATGCATCTGCAGGCATTCATCTTGAGGCCATGTTTCTGGCAGCAGTCATTTGTTTTGTTGAGACCTTGTTGTAGGATGTCCACATCACTTGTATGGATGTCTGTTCCCAGCTTGCAGTCATCTGCCAACTTGGTCAGCCATAGGCCAGTGTTTTTGGCCTGCACCTCAGGGAAGTATATCACATATACCAGGGGCCCTCAGACCAGTCCCTGTGGTATGCCAGTCATTAGAGGTGTACTGCTTGGGTTGGCTACCCCTAGTATGATTATATGGCTTCTATCAATGAACCAGTTTGCTACCCATCTGGTAACATATGGATTGCTCCCTAGTTAACAGAGTTCATGTGCTATGGCCGAGTGGAGAATAGTGTGTAAGGCTTTGGCCAAGTCAAGTTGGTCGGAGTGCAACATCTTTTCCTCATCCATGCCTTTGTTAGCTGTATCAGGGAAGTCATCTAGAGTTCACTTACATGCCTCCCCTTGAGAAAGGCAGACTGTGTCGGGTCAAGTATTTGGTTTTTGCCAATGTCCCTGTTACTGAGGTCCATGATGATCTATTGCATGGCCTTGCAGATCAGGCTAGTTAGGCTGATGGGTCTTTCATTTCCCAGATCAGTGAACACTTCACTTTGGTGTACAGGGATGACAGTGGCTGTCCACAACTTGGCTGTGACAAAGGTGGTTCTCAGTCTTCGGTTGTGTAGGGTGCATAATGATGCTGCCAGTTCATGCCTGGGTTCATGTAGGTTGCAGGCTGGGATGTATTCAGGTCCCATGGAAGCTGTCTTGTTGGCTTTGAGAGGGCAGTGATGGCATGTTCCCTAGTGATAAGGGTTGGTACTGGGGATGTCCTGCTTTCCTGATGGGAGGCAGAGGGGAGACACTTCTGCTGAATCTGTCAGCCAGTAGATTGGCTATATGTACAGCATTTGTGTATGTGGTGTCCTTGACCTTCAGTTCTTCACAGATCTGGGAGCTTCCTTTGGGAATGCAGACCATTGTGAGGAAGGCCTTAGTACTGTCTGTCTTAGATGTGGGCAATTTGACTTGGGATGACTTTAGAGGATTTCAGTGGTGCTCTTATTTGTTTGTCCAGGCTAGGGGTGATTAGTTACAATTGTGCACCTGCTCCTTCTTGGTCCTGGACAGCAATGTCATCCTTTTGTTACATAGTTGCTTTATTGTAGATGTTTGCAGACTGGTTTACACTCCCTTGTGGATGATGATGTTGTCCCATCAGGTATTCCTGATTCCATGCATCTGTATATATATATATATATATATATATATATATATATATATATATATATATATATATATATATATATATATACATATATATATACATACATATATATATATATATATATATATATATATATATATATATATATATATATATATATATATATGGGTCTACCTGACAACGCCGAAAGCTGACAATGCCGACGATGAAAACACTGACACCAGAAGATCGAAATGTGAGATGACCGACGGATGAAAACCCCGACGCTGAGAACACCGGCATGTGAAAAGACTGTGTAAGTATGCGGTAGTGACGGACGTTAAGGTTAGGGTGTGAGTAAGGTAAGTGTGCGATATTGATGGACTCTAGGGATAGGGGTGGGTTAAGTGAGTTAGGGTTAGGGCGCGGGTTAGGTGAGTGTGCGATAGTGACAGTCTTTAGGGTTAGGGGCAGGTTAAGTGAGTTAGGGTTAGGGCGCGGGTTAGGTGAGTGTGTGATAGTGACGTCTTTAGGGTTGGTGTGGGTTAAGTGAGTTAGGGTTAGGGCGCGGGTTAGGTGAGTGTGTGATAGTGACGGATCTTAGGGTTAGGGTTTGGGTTAAGGTTGTAGATAGTTGTGTATGTAAGGTTTAGTGTGGGTTTGTAAGGATTTTGGTGTGCTTGTGTTGTGTGTGTGCTTTTTGGACAGGGGATTTGTTTTGTTTGTTGATTGTCGGGATTGTGGTGTGTCAGGCATGTGA
The DNA here is from genome assembly GCF_019279795.1 of Protopterus annectens. NCBI lineage: Eukaryota > Metazoa > Chordata > Ceratodontiformes > Protopteridae > Protopterus > Protopterus annectens. Next base: position 1,413,853,263 of record NC_056745.1, read on the forward strand.
GGTTTCGTGTTTGTGAACTTTCGGTTATGTGATCAGGGTGATTTTGTTTTCGGTGTTGTAGTGCGTCAGTGTTGTCAGGTAGATCCATATATATATATATATATATATATATATATATATATATATATATATATATATATATATATATATATATATATATGCTGGTATAGTATTTTTGTTTACATGTGGATATTGCTGCTTGTTCTTCCAGTGGAGTAGGGGGCTATTCTGCTGTTTATACCATCCCTCTGGTGATTGTGCTTAGCTTAGGAGACATTTTCATTTTACCATGGCTGGGGGTGGGGGGCAGGAGAGCTGGTGATATCGAACGTGACTTTTTTGCCGGATCGTGCCAGGGAGAATGATACCATAGGGGTGCAACAGTGTTGGTTACTGCCAAGTTCGACGTATGTATAACATATTGTGGGGGTATCGAGTAGCTGTCCTAAAGATTTAGCATTGATAAGATGGGAGAATCTCTGAATTTCTGTGCATTTCTGTTCTGGCTTGGTTGGTCTTCCAATCAGTGATTGGGTAATATAAGTCTGCCAGGATCAGGGTAACAGGTTGAAACTTGCTAGAGTTATAGAGGGACAGAAATGTGGAGTGGGTATCCTGAGTCAGATATGTTGACCTGTAGCTACCTATAATTTGTATAGGGGTCTTGTCATTGGTTGACTGCACTTGAGTGTCTTGTGTGTGTCAGACTGTTTGACCAGCATGGAGGTGTGTGTCTTTCTAATATATCTTTATACTCCACCTCCTTTGGCTTTTTTGCCCACATTTTGGAGTCTGGCTGTGTGATAGGATAAGTGATCAGGTAAGGATGTGTTGCTCCCCGCAGCTGTGGTACAGCTTTCTGTGATTGCACAAATGTCACTATGTGCCAAGGTTACAAACTGGAGGCTAAGCTCTCTCAACTCAGTACTGGCATAACCAGTCAGGAGGAGAAGGAAACCACACTCACTACAATTCCAGTCTCACATAGACCTACCACGACAGCAAACCAAGCACATAATCACACAAAAACATACTCGGAGGCTCTAAATAAAGATCTGCCGAAGCAGCAGAGACCACCAAAGCAGACACCCAAGCAGCCGCTACCCCAAAACAAAACATGTGCAACACATATCTCACAAAGCCAGTGTGCCAAACAGTCACAGCCCTTAAGACTAAACAACACACCTGATACACTTGTAATAGGTGACTCTATCGTCAGGCACACTGACGTCCCGCTCACCAGGCTGAACAAGGAGAGGGTCACGGTGAGCAGTCTGTCGGGTGCTAGGATCCGCCACATAAAACAAGCACTCAGGTCACTCCAAGGCAAGTACAAATATGACTCAGTCATTGTCCATGCTGGTGTGAATGACCTGAGACGTACCTCCCTGGACTACATGAAAAGAGACATAAAGGAGCTCTCTGAGCATGTAGCCCATGCCGGTATGACCCTGACCTTGAGTAGCATCTTACCCTCACCAAAAATGATGCCACAGTAAGAAGACAAGATGATCAATTTCAACAATTGGCTTAAGTACTGGTGTCATTCAAAGGGGATCCAATGCCTGTCAGCTTGGGATGATATGCTCGACAAGCCACGATGCTTCGCTAGGGACGGCTTGCACCTGTCACCCCTGGGCTTTTGGATATTGGCAAAGGCTCTTGCTACCCCCATAGTGCCTTTTTTAGGCAAGGCCCAAAAGACAAACCCACCTCCATAGGTATCACAAGGGATAAGAAACTAAGAGTAATGCTACTCAACACCAGAAGTCTAAACCTCAAGATGCAGAAACTCTCCTTAGCATGGAGAACATCGATATCTGTGCAGTAACAGAAACCTGGTTCAAGGCTCCTAAGAGCACCCCAGCACTACCAGGTTATACCTCATACCATGCTTTTCGGCCCCAAAACTTGGACCGAACCACAAAAGGAGGGGGAGTATTGATATTCATCAAAGATACCCACACCTCCAGGTTGGTGGCAAAGCACGAAGCATCAGAGACTATCCATGTGCAACTAACAGTGGGTAAAACTGCCTTCCAGTTTATAGTCTGCTACAGACCACCCTCCCAAACCCAGGAACCCCACTTGGCCTTCCTGAGAACACTGGAAAATATGAAGGTCTCTCCAAACACCATTATATTGGGCGACTTCAACTACCCAAACATAGACTGGGAGCATTACTCTAGCTCCAACACCCTAGCCCAAAGGTTCCTAGAATTTATAAACTCAAATGCTATGGAACAACTTGTTACCACTCCCACAAGAGCGAAAACATACTGGACCTGATCGTCACCAACATGGGGACTCTATGCTCCAGACCAGAAGTGTATCCCTCACTGGTAAGATCAGACCATAAACTAATCTCACTGGATATTCACATCCTGACCCCACCCCCTGCCCAGAAAACCACAGTGAAAAACTTCTCTAAAGCAAATTTCACACTCCTCAAATCTGAGGTGGAATCCTTCAAAGCTCCCGGGCCTGTGGAAAATACAGCCCAGACCGCAGAGTCCTTTATAAACGCATTCTATGAACACCTTCAGGAATGCATGGATCATGCGATCCCAAATAAAACCAAGACCCAATCCTCCAAAGGCAGACGTCCTGTCTGGTGGACCCCAGCCGTAAACAAACTATACAATAGAAGGAGGAAGCTACTAAATGATAGAGCAAAATCCCAAAAAGGGAAGGCATCACTGATCAGTATTAGCAAAAAACTACGGGCACACATAAAATTGTGTAAGGCCAGCTTCTAGAGAAAAATTGCACAGGACATTAAGGATAATCACAAGGCTTTCTTTAGTTATGTTAGGAACCTGGGTGGTAATTCCCAGATATGCTCAAAATTAGTCCAAAATGACAAAAAAATACACCGAACCCACAAACATTGCCAACATCCTAGCTGACAGGTTCAGTGCAAACCCCCCCCCCCACCAAAAGGGCAAATATCTATCCCAGCAGAGTGCTGCCCCCCTGACATCTCAGATGCTCAGGTTAAAGCCGCCTCTCCAAAGCAAAAACACAGCATCAATGGGACCAGATGGTGTCCCGGCTGCCCTACATGAACTCCAAGAAGAGCTAAACTCAAACATAAAACTACTGTTCAATCTCAGCCTTACTACAGGATATGTGCCCAAAGAGTGGCGTACAGCAACAGTGGTCCCTCTCCATAAATGTGGTGCCTCAACGGATCCTGGAAACTATCGCCCCATAAGCCTGACAAGCTTGGTCTGCAAAGCTATGGAAAGGATCATCATGGACCTCATAAATAAAGATACTGGGGACCTACAAACACTGGATCCTACCCAGTTCGGCTTTGTTAAGGGCAGATCCTGCCTCTTAAACCTGGTTGATTTCTTTGAAACAGTCACCAAGGCCATTGACGAGGGGAAGGTGGTCCACACAGCCTACCTGAACCTCGCAAAAGCCTTCGATACAATACCCCACTCAGGCATTATAGATAAGCTCACCAGCTTAAATATAAACCCCTATGTCACTAGATGGATTGCAAACTGTCTCAAGGACAGAACCCACATGGTTAGAATTGCTGGAGCCATGTCAGACTCCAAACCAGTTACAAGTGGTATCCCACAAGGCTCAGTCCTGGGACCTCTCTTGTTCGGTATATATTTCTCGGAGGTACAGACCAACACGGAAGGACTGTGGCTGACCAAGTTCGCAGATGACTGCAAACTGGGCGCCATAATCGACTCTCCAGCCAACACAAGCATCCTCCAAAAGGGCCTCATAGAAACAGACAACTGGTGCCAGAGCCATGGCCTCAAGCTAAATGCCAAAAGTGTATAGTCATCCCTTTGGCAAAAACAAAGTGCCCACAAATTACCACATAGGTGGTAATCCATTAAGTACAGAAGAAGTAATTAGGGACCTGGGGACCCAAATTGATAGCAATCTCTCATTTGACAACCACGTGGCCAAAGTGGTTAGAAAAACATTTTATATAGCCCACCTAATCATGAAGGGATTCACATCTAGATCAAGGGAGGTCATCGTGCCTCTTTACTCATCCCTCATCAGGCCCATAATTGAGTACAATGCCCCTTTTGGGATGTACCTTACCAGACACCTGCAGCAACTGGAAAGACCCCAAAAGTACCTCACCAAGAGGATCAAAGGGCTCAAACAGATGCCATATGCTGCACGGTTAAAGAAACCCCAGCTCTACTCAGTGGCATACCGCCTGTTCAGAGGCGATCTGTGCCTGACGATAAAGCCATGTCCAACCCGAATTAATGGACATGCTGCACCTCAGAAAATCCAAATCCCATCGAGCGCTGGAGAGACTTGAACCTCAGCACTGAAATAAATAGGACATGCTGGAGGGACAGATTCATAACCCAGAGGCTCCCTTCACTCTGGAATAAAATCCCAGTCCAGGTTAGGCTCTCAGTGACTCTCTTCAAGAGGAATCTTGATGAGTGGATGGGAGATCGTAGGTTTACCCCGGGTATCACTTCTGTGTCACTGTTAGACAGAGGCACAGTATACTAACCTCGAAAAAGGGCATAGCAAAATAAATTTAAAATGGGTGGCGAAAGCCAAACACATTCTGGCTAGGCTTATAAATGCCCTAGGGCAGATAGCCTGGTATGAACCTATGAACTTATGAAACTATGTTCCTGTTTAGACTCCTAGCATTTAGCAGCATGGCCTTTACTTTGTATTTTTTTGAGTATTATATGTTGGTAGTATTGACCCCATGATTTTCCCTTAAAAGGCACTATGGGTGAGGCAAGGACATTTGCCAGAGACCTGAAGGCCAAGTGAGACAGATGCAGACACTCCCTAGCAAGAGGCATGGTCTGTCAGTCATATGTTATTAGGCTGCTAGACAGTGGATCCCCCTGGGATGACACAAATAAGTAAGCCAGTTGTTACTGACAATCATTTTCTGTTTGTACTGGGCCATTATTCCAAGTGATGGTAGAATGCTCCTTAAGCCTAGGGACACACCTGTGTGAGATACATATTCAGCAAGCTGAATCATGTCTGTCTTCCTATACTCCAGGGAGGTACATCTGACGTCATTCACATGGCCATGGGCTAGGCCAGAGTGATAACAGTACCTGTTGTGGAGTGACCTGAGTGCATGTGTAATATGGTGGATTCTGGCACCTGACAGGCAAGTAAGCATGACTTTTCCTTATCTAGCCTGGTGAGAGGCACATCTGTGTGTGCCACAATGGAGTCTCCTATGAGTAAAATGTTGGGTTTATGGTAAGGCCTTAGTGGTTGCAAGACACTAGTGTGTGGACTATGCATGTCTGTGTGGTGTGTAGGTTTGTGGAGTTCCCATGTGTTTTTTCCTCTGAGGTGTCCTTTGTTTGCATTTTTGTTTTGTTGATGACCTCCACTTACGTGGGTGTGTGTTGTGTAGTTGTGGGTTATGTTTACTGACTCCATACCCTGCAGGGTACCTATGTTATTGGTTGATTTGTTCTCTTTCAACCTTCTGGTTTAAAAGCCCGCATTTGCATTTGTTTCCTGTAACTAGTCTAGTCCAGATGCAGATCTGCTGTATCCTGCATTGCTTGTAAGCTTTTGAGCCCCCCATGCCTTTCTATGTTGGAGGGAAACCTTCTAGCTTATCAGTGGGAGTGGTAAGCACTATGTAGCCTATCTGCCACAAGAGTGGTTTTTGGCCAGAAATTGTAGTTTATTGGCTGTTTGGGCAGTTTTTCCATATCTTTCCACTTTCTGGTTTAAAAGCCCACGCTTGCACTTGTTTCCCACCTTTCCTGTAACTAGTCTAGTCCAGATACAGATTTGCTGTATCCAGGACTGTTTATAAGCTTCTGAGTCCCCCTTTCTGTGTTGCAGGGAAGCATTCTAGCTTATCAGTGGGAGTTGTAAGCACTAGGTAGCCTATCTATCACAAGATCCAGGTACAGATTCTTAGTTTTAACACTTGAATTTGCTAATTCATGCTCAGCACTTGTTCAGAACTTGTTTGCACTAAATAATCTACAAATTACTACAGCACCCAGCCTTCCTCTTTACCTAGAGGAAAACAGTTTTTGTACTTACTTTCCTTACTTGCTTAGAGAAAATCAGCTCTTATACTCACTTTCCTCACTTGTCGAGAGGAAAGTAGTTTTTTATTCAGGCATGTCCAAAGGTCAGCTCCCAGTGTTCTCTGCTGTCTCTCTGATGAATCTGGGGATTTGGAAGCAATGTAGAAATTGCCTCATGCACACAGTCAACCCTCTCCTCCTAACACCGAACACCACAATCTGTGAGAGATGCACTTATCTAGCCAAACTGGAGGTAAAGCTCTCTCCAACCAAGACTGCACTTGACAGTCAAGAGGAGAAGGTAAAAACTTGCAAAACCACCACACTCATCACATAGTCCCACTAAACCTACACCACCAAAATCCACATATAAAAACACAAACAAATTCACAGAGGCTCTCAGTAATAATCTGCTCATGCAACAGAGACCTCCAAAGCAGAAATGCAGGCAACCCCCACTCCCCAACACAACCCAAATTACACATAGCCCACAGACTCAGTGTGCCAATTAACCACGGCCCATAAGGCAAACCAATGTACCCAACACACTAGTCATAGGTGACTCTGTAGTCAGGCACACTGATGTCCCACTCACCAGGCTAAACAAGGATAAGGTTACTGTCAGCTGCCTGTCGGGTGCCAGGAGCCGTCACATAACCCATGCACTCAGGCCACTCCATAACAAGTACAAATATGACTCAGTCATTGTCCATGTTGGTGTGAGATTACCTCCCTGGACTACATGAAAAGAGACATGGAAGAGCTCTTCGATCTTGTAGCCCAGGCAGGTATGACGCTAACCCTGAGTAGCATCCTGCCATCACCCAGAATGATACCGCAGTACAAAGACAAAATGATTGACTTCAATAATTGGCTAAGCTTCTGGTGTCATTTTAAGTGGATCCAGTATCTCTCTGCCTGGGACAACATGGTCGACAGACCACAATGCTTTGCCAGAGATTGCCTGCACCTGTCGCCTTGAGATTCCAGATATTGGCTATGGCTCTTCCCTATAATGCCTTTTTTAGGCAAGGTTCAAATGACAAATTCACCACCATAACAGGAACAGGCAAGCAAAAACTGAGGGTAATGCTACTCAATGCTAGAAGTCTAAATCTCAAAATGCACTCACTCGAGGCACTCCTTAAAATGGAGAACATCGATATCTGTGCAACGACTGAGACCTGGTTCAAAGCTTTAGAGAGCACCCCTGCATTACCAGGCTATAACTCATACCACACTTTTTGGCCATCTAACCTGGACCAGAACACTAAAGGCTGAGGTGTTTCCATATTCATTAAGGATATCCACACCTCCAGGCTAGTTGTGCAGCATAATGCATCCAAGGCTATCCAAGTGCAACTATTTCTGGGCAAAACTGAGATCCAAATTGCAGCTTTCTACAGATCCCCCACCATCCCCCAGGATTCCCACTCCTCTTTTCTTGATATACTGGAAAATATTAGGGTTCAACCAAACACCCTAATAATGGCCGATTTCAACTACCCTACCATTAATTGGGAAAACTACTCATGTACCAACTCCTTTGCTCAACACTTTCTGGAATTCATAAATTCCAATGCCCTGGTTTAACTTATCCACACCCCCACCAGGTGCAACAATATCCTAGGCCTAGTCATTACCAACATGAGTGACCGGTGTTCCACACCTAAAATCAACTCCTCATTGGTCAGATCCAACCATAAGCTAATCACCCTAGATATCCGAATCCCACCCCCACCCACCATTAAGGAAACCACGGTAAAAAATTTCTCCAAGCCAAATACATGCTTCTTCAGACAGAAGTGGCGAACTTTATGACACCCATGCAGATGGACAATACAGTTATGACTGCTGGATCCTGCACAAATGCACTCTATAAGCACTTACATGAGTGCATGGATCGTGCTATCCCAAATAGAACCAAGACGCTATCCTCCAAAAAAAGGAAGCCAATCTGGTGGTCCCCTGCCATAAACAAACTCTACAACAGAAGGAAGAAACTGTTGCAAAAGAGAGTAAAATCCCATGAGTGGAAGAGCTGCCTGGTCAGCCTCAGTAAGAAGCTGAGCTCCCTTATAAGATCCTCCAAAGCTAGCTATGAAAAGAAAATCACCACTGATTCTAAGGGCAACCACAAAGCATTTTATAGCTATGTCGAGAATCTCAATGGCAACACCCAGATCTGCTCTGAGTTACAGCACAACGGCATGAAAATTACAGAGCCAACTGATATTGTCAACATCCTGGCAGATAGGTTCAGTGCTAACTTTACCCCTCTCTCACTCCTAAAGGGCCCATATCTATACAGGAAGAATGCAGAGTCCCTGTAATCACATCTATGCAGGTAAAAGCTGCACTCTCTAAAACCAAAAGCACAGTATCCATGGGACCGGACAACATTCCAGGCTGCATTTTACATGCACTTCAGAGTGAACTGGCTCCCCACCTAAGCACCATGTTCAATCATAGTCTCACATCAGGCTTTGTGCCCACTAAATGTCACACAGCAACAGTTATCCCACTTCACAAAAGGGGAGCCACCACTGATCCTGGTAATTATCACACTATTAGCCTGACAAGCCTGGTCTGCAAGGGCATGGAACATATCATCATGGAACTCATAAACAAAGACATTAGTAACCTCCAAACTCTGGATCCCATCCAGTTCAGGTTTGTGAAAGGCAGATCATGCCTTCTGAACCTCATTGACTTCTTTGAGGCAGTCACCAAAGCCGTAAACGAGGTTAAGGTAGTTCACACAGCCTATCTTGACCTTGCCAAGGCTTTCAACATTCCCCATTCTAGAATTATAGCTAAACTCACTAAACTAGATATAAATCCCTACATCACAAGATGGGTTGCCAAGTGACTCACTGACAGAACCCACACTGTAAAAGTTGCAGACTCCAAATCTGACTTCAAACCAGTGACAAGTGGAGTACAACAGGGTTCAGTCCCAGGACCTCTCCTGTTTGGTATCTACTTCTCTGAAGTACAGGCTGACACAGAAGACATCTGGCTAATGAAGTTTGCAGATGACTGCAAACAAGGAGCCATAGTCAAGTCCCCAAATGATGTGGACATGCTACAGAAGGGTCTCACTGAGACAGATGCCTAGTGTCAGAGGCATGGCCTCAAGCTCAATGCCAAAAAGTGCATTGTCATCCCCTTTGGTAAAAACTCTGTACCCATTACATACCACATAAATGGCAGTCTACTTAACGCCGAATGTGTGATAAGACATTGGGACCCAGGTGGACAGTAGTCTCTCCTTTGATAATCACATTGCCACGGTAGTCAGGAAATCCTTCTGTGTGGCACACCTCATCACAAAAGGTTTTTTATCCAAGAAAAAAGAGGTCATTGTTCCCCTCTACTCGGCACTCATTAAACCCATTATAGAGTACAAGGCCCCTTTTGGAATGTACCTCACAAGACATCTGCAGCAGCTGGAAATGCCACAGAAGTACCTCACAAAAAGGATTACTGGCCACAAACAGATGCCCTACACTGACCACCTCAAAAAACTCCAGCTTTACTGTGTAGCATATCACCTACTTCGAGGAGATCTCTGCCTAACATATAAAGCTATGTTATACCCAGAGCTGTTGGACATGCTACACCTTAAGAAATCCCAATCTCTCTGAGCTACATGCTCTAGAGACCTATACCTTGTCACCACAATTAACAGGACATGCTGGAGGGATAGATTCCTGTCTCAGAGACTTCCTACACTCTGGAATAAGCTACCCATCTATGTCAAGCAAAGTTCTTCATTAGTACTCTTCAAGTAAAATCTTGATGAATGGATGGGAAATAGGAAATACACCCCAGGGATCACTTCTGTGGCTCTGCTCGACAGGGGCACAGGAAATTAACTTTCTTGGGTGGTATAAACCAGGGAACCTTGTTGGCTAGGCTTACTTAGGCCCTTGGGCCGATAGTCTAGTACCAACCTATGAACCTATGAACCTATGGTGTGCATATTTTCCATTTGTCTGGGCAGTGGTTTCCCTTCCCCTTATGTGTGTGTCTTTTTGTCTTTCTGTAGTCCAGTCACAGGCTTTGGCCATGGTGGCTGCTGTTATGTATTTGTATTTGTGGTGTGAGTGGGCTAGATGCTGTAACATCACATACAGGGTTATCGGCTTCACACCTCTGAGTGTACCTGTTTAGCAGGTTGTCCATCATTGCACAACTACATCTGTTGTGGTCCTCAGATGGTTTGTGTTGTTATGTTATTATGAGGCTACATGTTGGCCCTAGCTATCAACATCACAGACTGACATCTGTACAGGCCCATATATGACAGTCAAACACAGTATCACACATGGAGACAGGGTGTTAATAATGCCATGCCAACCATAAACAGTTGGGAGACCGGTTTGGTATTTGCTTGCTTTTTCTTATGGGTATGACATCTGCTTCTCCAATGTTTGCCATTGGTGTTTTGACATGAACCTTTCTTATTTTGCAAGTAGTTTGGCAGGCAAATGCAATGTTAGTACAAGCAGAACAGATATATGTGGCATACCTGTGGTCCTTCTGTGACAATCTGTCATTCTATGGGTATGGATGGTGGCCAGTGACTTCATTTCAGTGCTGACACATTAAGGTGGCAGCCATTCATAACCAGGCAGTACAGTAACTTTCATGCACCTGCTGTCCTACTAGGCACCATACCTCTCAGCCTGTTAGAGCCAGAAATCTGGGTAAAGCCATAAATAATTTGGTGACAAAGGCCAAAAATAGGGACAGGTGTTAAATATTGCCCTTACAAATGTAGATTGCTGCTACAATGACAGGTTTTGGATTCACATGCATTTTTCTAAAGGGTGTAAAGTCTGCAACTAACATCTGTTCATTAATTTCTGACTTTAGTCTTCATGATTTGCAAATGATTTGCCAGAAAACCACAATTTCATGACAAACAGCAAACTTATGATTCACAATTCTGGAAATTCTGCAAAATTTTGTACAGTTGACACGTATGCTAGGCACTGTGTAGGTTACTCTGAGATGTGCACTGTCCATATGGGTGGCCCCCTGTCCCTGATTTGTCCAGCTTTCCTGCACTAAAGGATATTGACTTCTGGACAGTGTGTACAGGTCCTACTGTAGGTATAGCTGACATGCAAAATAGTTGGCACAGAAAGTCTTGGAACATGGATCCTGTCAACCACAGTACTCTACCTAGGCCACTAAGCAACTACATCCAAATGTAGGTGCTGCCCATTTCCTGACAGTATTATCCACACATATACATGGCTCATTGACCCCTGCATATTGTGGACATGCAACAGGTTATCAAGTTGACTAGGACAGCCCTGGGAATGTGTGCTCTGCTGCTATTACCCTACAAACATACATGTTTTTGCATTTCTATGGGGACACGGGTGTGTTGTGGGGGGGGGGCATACTTGTCAACTGTATGCATTTGCACAGACTGTGCAGATGTTGGCTTTACTTTTTGACTCCATTTAGCATAGTGTTGTTCCTGTCTTGGAGAATAATGGCATATCACTAAAGACCAAAGGTTAGGATGCAATGGCAGACATTTAGGTTTCAGACTTCCTACCCCTCAGAGACTTCATGCAACTGCAAGACCAGCTGTGATATCACTGTGTAAGTCTGTCAGAGGACTGTTTCATCATTGTCCCTATTTGTGGGCCTTTGCTAGACAGTTATTCATGGATTTCTACAGCTGACTTGCTGGGGGAGGCTGAGTGGTAAGTATGGGACCCAACATTGACATCCATGCATGTGACCTATGACCCCCCCCCCCAGTTTATTTGTCCCCTACATACACTGCAGTGAGTGTTGTCAGCTAGGGGACTACTTATTACTCTGCTGAAGCCAGTATTGGGCAGATATTTCCTGTTAGTCCCACATAGCTGTCAGTTGTCTACTGCCATCCCGATAGGCCACCCCATTCCCTTGCATACATGCTTCAATATCTGAGATATACTATCAAAACTTACTGCTACATTCATTTATTGTTAAGAAGTGTGACTTACCTTGTAGCTGCAGCAGTTGTGAGGATGGTGCTTGAGAGCTGACTCTGTCGGATGCACGTAGTACACGGCCTATACATGGTAAGTTACAGGTAGTGTGTGGCATCCATTTTACTGTGTGTGTCTGCGAGTTGAAGGGAGGTGTCAGTCCCTGGGCCCCTAGGTTATCAGTGTAAGTGCTATGCATTGCCTTTTTGCCAAGGCCATGGCATACTGGGCATGCCTACATCTGCCTACAGGGACAGGCCCAGGGGGTTCCTCCTCCAAGTTCCCCTGTGCCTGCAGAGGCCTTGGCAATGGTGGGGGGCAGTGTGCCCCTTCCCTGTGATGTTCCTGCTGCAGGCTGTTTCCATAGGATCATATTGTGCAGCATGGCACCTACTATGAACATATGCGCACATGTGGCTGGAGAGTATTGCAAGGCTCCACCAGATATGTAAAGGAAGTGGAACCATGACTTGAGCATTCCAAACACATGCTCTATAATGTTCCTAGTTTGTGTGTGTGACTCATTATGACATTCTTCAGTGGGTGTGTGTGCATTTCTGATGGGTGTCATCATCCTTGGTTTCAGTGCATAGCCAGCATCCCCCACGAGATGGCCATACAGGATATCCCCCTTGGCAAGTGCCTGATTCAGCTGTGAGGTATGCCAGATGTGGGGGTCATGATAGCTGCCAGGGCTGTCAGCACACATTCATGATAATGCCCTTGAATTGCACACGACCTATGCAGTCTATGGCACCCAGTACCTCTGGGTAGTCCGCTACATGGTGGAAGAGATGCATATTGCTGGTCTCTCCTCAGGGGTGCTGGGGAAATACATATGCCCACTGGCATGTGTTCACATGACATCCACAAACTGGTGGAGTACCCTGGATGCAGATGCCTGTGAGACCCACATGATGTCCCCAGTAGGTCTTTGGAAAGTACCTGTAGCTAGTATTCTTAAGGCTACACATACCTTAGTTTCAACTGGGATGGGCTCCCTTCTGTTGGATCTGGGTCTGAGGTGAGGCCAGCAGAGCTTGGTGAGTTGCTGAAGTATGTCTCTGTCCACCCTGTAGTGCTCTAATATCTCCAGATTATGTAGCCCCTGGAAGGTTACCTTGGGTCTGAACACTTTTCTCCTCCTTGGTCTGGGCCTGTTGTCAGCATTATCCTCATCACCACCCTGAGTCTGTAGCACATACAGATGTAGTGAAGCAGCAGCAGCCCCTAACATTTTGGCCAGGCTGAAAGGTGTTTACATACTTTATACTGGTGTGCTGCAGATGCTGCCTGTGTGATTGGCTGACTATGATAAACTCCATGTGCCAGATATATTATTGAGGGGTTTGAATGGGACACTGTGAGTGGCAGAGTCTGTATTAGTGATTTGTAGTTCATTTCCTTTATTCTGCTATTTTGTCTTTTTTTCCTCTATTTTCACTGTATTTAAGCCTCATGGTGTGCCGTGCAAACCCGCAGAGCTAGTGTAAACATTGCTGAGCAGAAAAGGCCCTCCCCTGGACATGAACACGCTCATCACTTCTTGAAGCAGCTTAGCACAGCTAAGCAGCCTCAAACACACCTCCTTGCTTAGCTGTGCTTAGCTGAGCACAAATATGAGCCACAGAGCTCCAATGTGAGTACACAAAGCATGACACACCCCTTCTCATGTCAGCGGCTTCTTCTGCTTACAGCTGCTACACGGTTAGGTACCCACAGACACAGTCTCCCATTTTGCTATTCAATAAATTTAGCTCATTTATATACCCCACTGCTTTAGTCCCTAGTTACGCTGCTACACTGAAGCCTATGTCCTTTGCTACCACTGTTACTTGTTATTGTTATGAGTCTGCCTGCTTCCCTTTATAATGGCAAAATTCAACTTTCACATAAAATTGTCTTTTTAGAATTTATTTTTATTTTCTGTACAATCGTGTTTGTGCACCTCTGTGCTCCGCTTAAACAGACTGAAATAGGTCAAAAAATGTTTGATTTTTATAATTTTAAAACACTTGAATGTCAATGGTCATAGTTTTGGCCATTGGCATGCCTAATAATCATAATATATGATTTATTTTGAGCTGTCATGCCCCTGTTTTGATTTTTGCAGAAATGTACATGGTTAGTAACCGAATACATTTCTGCTGTGGACACAGCTCCAGCACGGATGCCTGTCTGCTTGCTGAATCACTAATTCACCTCATTTGCATGGTTTTCACCAGCAAATGAAGTGATTAGCATTATTCCATGCTGTCCATGTTTGAATAGTACTGGGAGGTTCATGCACACCCCCAGCCTTGTTTACTGGATTGCACAGGCTTCAAACTCCATGTTTGCACCATACCACTATTCTTACATGGAGATTAGCTCTGTGTAAGCTTTATTGAATCCTAGCCAATGTCTTTCAGTAGTGAAGGCCGAAATACTAGTTATCACACCCTTACTTTGGTAGATTCGGATCCTGGGTGACCACAATACAAAATCTGGATATATTCATGTTGTAAGGAAGCAGGAACAACAATTGTAGGACCTTTGAAAATAATGCCATCTTCCATCAATATCTCATCTCTGTAAGGAAAATAGGTTTGCACTTCAGTTGGTACACTAGATTGCCTTGACGGCCATCTAACATTTATGTAGTGGTTGAGCTTTTGCAAAATTGGATCAGTTTTTGTATGCTCTCAGCTCATCAAGTCTCATGGTAGAAAAATTATGCACTGCCATTATGTCAAAGTCAATATTCTCTGTGTCAAGCTGTTCCATTGTATTTCTGGACAATCTGGATAAGGTATCAGTCAGATAAAGAAGTTTGCCCTTTGCACAGACCATTTTGAAGTTTTACTTTTGCAAATTGAGCACAATTCTTTGCAATCTCGCTGGAGCAGAATGCATAGTCTTCTTTAGAATAGTAACTAGAGGTTAGTGATCAGTTTCAATCTGAATAACTTGACCATAGATATAATCATGAAACTTTGAACATGCAAATACGATTGCCAAAAGTTCTTTCTCAATTTGAGCATATTGCATCTCAGTTTGGGTAAGTGTTCTAGATGCATAGGCTACTGGTCTACCTTCCTGAAGAATAACTGCACCAGGATCAAATTTTGAAGCATCACAGGAAAGAGTAACTGGTCTATTGACATCATAGTATCTTAATTTAGGTGGGGTGGCAATTTTCCTCTTAAGGTTTTCAAATGCCTTCTGGTGCTGTTCCAACCAAGACCATGAGATTATACTTCACTTACTCCCTCCCCTTTCTTCTTAGTACTCCATTATTTTGGATTCATGCTAAAGTTACTAAATCAATACCATTGGACAAACCTCTTCTTGTATAGATGTAAATATATTGTTTCTCTGTACAAAACATGTGCATGTATTTCTATTCCATTTTTTACCTTTATTGTATAACAAGTTTCTGTTTTACTTTTTGATTCTAAAGTTTGAACTTCTGTTATTTGTTTATGTATGGAGCTTTTCTCCTCAGGTCTCCACTGAAAATGGGCCACAAGCCCAGCTGGGCCAGCCCGGTTAACATCAATAAAAAATAATAAATAAATAAATGTAACATTTTTGTGCATTAGCTCTCTTAAAGCTACTGTCAACTCAGTGAAGTCTGGTATAACCTTGCCTAAATAGTTGACCATGCAAGGAAACACTGTAGAGCTTGAATATTATCTGGTGCTGACATAATAGCTGCTTGCTTAGATGGGCCTGGTCTTAAAACAGTGCTGGTAAATAAATGACCTACATGTGTAATTTCTGATAGTCTGAATTTGCACTTTAGAGGATTGAGCATAAAGTTCACTTCATGTACTCTGCCTAGAACTCTCTTAAGGTTTCTGTCACTCTGCTTCACCATTGCCTCTGACCAATAAATCATCTACTATTATGAGACAAGGATAACCTGAAAAAAATTGCTCCATTGCACGCTGAAAGACTTCACTTGCAGAATTTATGCCAAATGGTATCCTCAGGAATCTATATCTGCCAAACAAGGCACTAAAGTGGTCAGTAATGAGGATTTGCGATCAAGCATCACTTGCTAAAATTAACTTTTTGCATCCAAGATAGAAAAACAGTGGCATTCGATATTAGGGCTGAGACATCTTTGACTGTATGCATTGGACGATGCAGTCTCTTTAATGCTTTGTTCAAATCTCTTGGATCAATACATTCTGATTTCATCTGAGCCTTTCTTGTGGGCTGCTACCATGGACGACACCCATTCAGTTGGCTCTGTAACTGGAAAAATTGCACCTTGCTGCAACATTTTATCCAACTGAGTTTTGACTTTATCCTGCATAGTTATTGGAACTTTTCTTACTGCTCTGACTACTGGACTGACCCCTAGGTATAACTTCATAGAATACACAACTGGAAGTTTACCCAACTAGTCATCGAAAACAGCATACTCTGAGAAAATGGCTTCAGAAAAATTGGAACTGCAATATGCGCTTATATGATGAACTTCTTTGGTAAAAGCAGATTCATTCTCAAACTGTCTCTGAGACCCAGTAATGACTGCACAGGTCTTTGAACTACATAAAATAACAGGCTGTAACAGTGCTTAGCCAAATAACATGAAAGTACTACTGAGCCTTCGGTTTGAATTTCTTCACCTCTGTAAGTAACAAGATTCATATTACTAGCCACACTGAGTTGTTCGTTAGTTCTCACCTTAGCAAATGGGTCTGCTGATATAACATTGGTCTTTGAACCAGTGTCTACTCTGAGCTCAGTGAATTTACCATTAGTTCTTTGCCAACAAATTCAATGCATCAACCTTTTCACCAATTACTGATAACACCATCTACATACAAAGTAGACTGCTGCAATTCTACTTGATCAATTTGCTTTTTTGAGTGACTCTTCTTTATAACTGTGTGAGGCTTACCTGATTTGCAAAACTTTTGAAAATGGTTCCATTTTTTACACTTGTGGCTTTGCTGATCAAATGCTAAGGATTTTTCTCTTTTAGGCTCATGACTGGCGC
The DNA here is from genome assembly GCF_019279795.1 of Protopterus annectens. NCBI lineage: Eukaryota > Metazoa > Chordata > Ceratodontiformes > Protopteridae > Protopterus > Protopterus annectens. Next base: position 1,413,870,302 of record NC_056745.1, read on the forward strand.
CACAGTTGCGACAGTTAACAATAAGGCTGGATTTGAATTTTGCTGACTCGCGATTGTATTGCACTGAGCATGCTCCTTTCTTAGAACTTGCTGGAAAACTACATGGTTTCCCTGGTGAACCAGTAGGAGCTATGGCTGCCATGTGCTTAGGCCTGCTTCTGTTTGCCACGTGTTGCATGCTATTTGCATTTGCTCTGGAGCGTGATGAAACCACGCTCTTGTCACTTGCAAGCATACTTGTGTGTCTTTCTGTAACTTCATGGATTTGACAAATCTCAGTGGATTTACTCAATGGTAAATCACTGTCACAAAGCAAAACATTTCTCACAGTAGCACTATTAATACCACACACAAGCCTATCCTTTACTAACTCATCTTTTAAGTCACCAAACTGACACAGTTTAGCTTTGTTTGTAAGGTCAGTAATATAAGCTGCAAAAGTTTCCCCTAGTTTCTGATCTCTTGTGTAAAACAAATGCTTATCTAATGTAATATTTGTCTGGGGTTGCACATTTCCCTGAATTTGCACTTCAAACACTTGCGGTCTCCCCTTGATTCAGCCTGTACAACTATGATGATTATTACCTTCTACCCAGACCTCCCAACCGTTCCGAATTACTCGGTTTTTACCGTGTTTTGGGGTCCAAATGAAGGGATGCCACGATTCCCAAGTGGCACCCCTTCATTTCTGATTTTTCTTTAACTTTTTTAAAATTTTCGCGCTGTCGCAGCTGACATCATCACGTGCGCAATGACGTCAGTGCCATCAGGCTGCCAGCCAGTCGGAATTGAGCTCAAGGAGCTCGCATCATCATTTCCATCTGGAAAGCTGGCGGTTAAGTTAACGGCGGGAATTGCAAGCTGGCAGGCCGAGCGCTAAAATGGAGCCGGGATTGGGATTGATGGCAGCCATGAATGAATGAAACAGAGCCGGGATTGATGGCAGCAACATGGGGAACAGAAGAGGGCCGAGCCGGGCAGCAACAGAGGACTCAGGGTAAGGAATAACTACACTATTAGTGTGTGTGTGTGTGTGTGTGTGTGTGTGTGTGTGTGTGTGTGTGTGTGTGTGTGTGTGTGTGTGTGTGTGTGTGTGTGTGTGTGTGCTATAGCAGTACTGTTCTTCAGGAAAAATTTGCTTTCTGAACTGTTATTTGTTTTCAGGTTAAGACTAACATCTTGCTTTTGAAACAGTTCTTCATTTATTCTGATTGAGTAACAAAAACACAGCCTTTAATCTTGTGAAGACATCTTGAATTCATCTTATCTGATCTTTAAACAGTTTCTGTAGTTTGGATTTCTGTGTAGTCATTTGGACTTTCATTTGCCCACATTTTCTGGTTTATTGGTTATCTTTTTGGAATTTCTAGTTTTGGTTGCCTTGGTTTCAAACACTTAAGTTGAAGTTAACGAACTTAAATGACTTGTTCTTATTTCCCTAAGCTTCATGGTATTCCGAAATCTCAGCACCATGTATTTGTCCCACAAAAGTTATTTGGAGGATGTGTGCTGACCTACTCCACTGTCTTCTGCAGCTGTGACAACCTGTACTTGTGCAAATCAAGCTCTGTTCATCTTTTTAATGTGTTTTGCAGAACTACCTTCTGTAAAATTATTTCCCTACTAGAAAGCAGCTGCGAAGAAATAAATGAGTTGTATAAATATGAAACCAAACTAAAAGGGAATAGTTCCATACTGTTATTTTTTTTCTAGGTGCATTTTTTTCTTCCCTTTAAACAAGCCCTAAATGTACAACATATGAAGGAAATGTAGTTTAAATAGCACTTTCACAGATTTTTTTCCCTATAAACTGTTTCACAAAATACCAGTCTTGACTTTTGAAATTTCTTATTTTCTTTTGGTACTTCCCACATAATCTTTGACATGATAGAGGCTTGGGGAGTTGGCTACTGTTAAGACCCTAAAATGTACTCTGGCAACTTACTGAATATAGCTAGATAGTAAGTTTCACCAGCATGGTATCATCTAATACAGACATTGTGTGTGTGTGTGTGTGTGTGTGTGTGTGTGTAAATGCCCCCATATAATACACTTGGTGGCTAGAGGTATTCAGGCTCAAACCCTGTACCTTTAGTACAGGGTAAAAGGTACCTACTATCCCTAGCCGCCACCATTTCTGAGTGCATTGAGAGCTATGATGAGAAGTGAGAACATTTTTTTTTCTCTAACAGTTGGAAGTTATGTTCTGAGCTTTGTCTAGATTTTTTTTTGTACTAAGAGTTGAGAGAGCTATGATGAGAAGCAAGAACATGTTTTTTTTGTGCTAAGTTTAGAGCTATGATAAGAAGTGAGCACACAATTTGTATTCCCCTATTATTGTTTTTTGTGTTAAAAGTTGGTGAGTGAGAAGTGAAAACTGAATTTGTATTCCCCCCATTATTGGCTTTGTTGTTTGTCCATGTTTTTTGTGTTGAGGTTAAGAGCTATGTTGAGAAGTGAGAAATAAATTCACTAAATGATGGCTATTAAGTTTCAGTCTTCCTATTTTCAGGCAGCTATTGATGTGGGATAGCAGTATGTTGTTCTGAATGTAGTGCATAGAGTCCTGGGTTCATACCTCTCAACCTCTTAATGCAAAAAATCTGTACAAAGCTTGGCAAAATGGGGGTACAAATAGGGACATATTTTAAATATTGCTCTTATAAACTTATAAAGTTGCTAGAATAACAGGATTTGTTTTAATATACATTTTCTGATGGATTTGAATTCTGAAACTCAAATGTATGTCATTATTTAGTGACTACAATCCTGAGATCATCCCAGCGATTTGCAAGGGAAATAGATGGGCAGGCCAAAAATCTGGACATTCTGCAGAAATCTGTACAGTTGAGAGGTATGCCTGGGTTCAAAACCTGCCAGTGAAATGCATGATGGTAGCACATTTTATTCTAGCAACTTTACAAAATTATACAAGCAATGTTTAAAATGTGTCCTTGGTGTTTGACCTTTTGTCCCCCCCCCAAAAAAAAAATGAAATTGAAAATAAGTGCGAGACGCTGTGCAAGATGCCTATGGCTTAACCCTACTGTCATTCTATTTAGAGTGTGGGTGTGGAAGCAGACTTTTATAATGGAAAAGTTCTGAATTGGGCAGTTTTGTCATTATTGGTTCATGTGTTTTGTTTCATTGCCTACAGTACAGATTACTGGTAAAATGTTCAAACAATAATTTTAAAATGCGCTCTAACATATGTGTTGTATTATACAAGGAATATAATTTAATAAAGTCAAGAAGGTGCATAAAGAAAAGAACACATGTATGTTTCTTGTTTTGTGTGCAAGGGGCCAATGATTTGAAAACAGCCCAAAGGTAGTCTTTATCCACCACTGGCCAGATGCATTTTCTTTGGATGTGGTGTGGGTTTCAATGCTGTTTCAATGAATGTGAGTTTCAAGGGCAATGTTTAATGTCAAGCCTATTTTCATTGTGAGACAGTATTGCTTTGTTTACCAGATGATGTCTTTTAGTGTTTCTGCATTGTTGTGCTGTAAAATGTAAAAATAAAATTCAAATCATTGTAGAAGTAAAGCAGTATGCATACATTAGTGTTTATGGTAAATGGGGAAAAATAGCCAGGTAACAGGACACTGGAATGGCTGCAGGGGGACTCTGGTGCCATGTTTTGGTTGTCTGTTCTTCAATTTGCGTTCGAAAGTTGGTATCCCACAATTCCATTGTAGTGGGTGGGGTTTCATAATTATGTATGCAAATTAGACGTTAATCAGCATGCAGATTTGTACCTATTTTTCACGGGCCTTGTCCAGATTTTTGATGTTTCCAAGTTGAGAGGTATGCTTCTACCTCATATACTGCTGGTGCATACACAAATGAAATCTCTCTTTCAATGGCCTCTGACCCAGCTAGGTTTAGCAAAATGAATGCCCTAGTGTGTGCAAATTTGTCAGAATAAGCTGCTTGTATAAAATATTGTAATCTTGCTCAAATATTCGCTATTTCTGCAGTATTCTGATCAAATACAAGTGGTGAGGGCTTTTGAAATCCATCTGCCATATTAACACATACCAGTGAAGGGTTTTGCAAATATGCTTGAATACACACACATACCCATATGCCAAAAATTTATGCCAGTATCTGTAACTTTGCCCAATGGCACAACAAGCCTCTGAATAACTGAACTTGGTGAAATAAGTCTCTTGGGTGGTGTAACTCTGTTGAAATTGCCATACAGAATATTTAGCATCATTTTAAGAAACATTTCAAATAACTGAACTGTGTGAATGAACTGGGCAGAAGAAGTACAGAGTAAGAAATATTTCAAAGTAATTGCACTTTGCAAATAAATAGCACACAGCACACTGAAATTTCCCCCAAATGGTGGTGCTTTGTTAGATAACTCTTTACAGTGCAAGAAATATTTTGCAATGCTGCCACTTTGTGAATAGATGCACCAACAAGAAACGTTTCAAAATGGCTGTACTTTGACTTTACTTTACGAAATATTTGCACTTTGCACACAAATAAACTCTTCAGAATACATGCACAGTGACAAGCACACACCGTAACCACTTTTACACACTTTGAGATACTTTGAATAACTCTAGTTATGCCCTTGATACAATACAAGGTTGTAGTTATGCCAAAACAAAGCACTTTGTCGAAAAACATGCAGTCGCCTTGCTTTATTTATGCTTAATGTGCCCTTTTTTACCCTTATTATATTCATTTTGCTAGTTTAATCTCTTTTCATGCCCATTGTACTTTTCTTGTGCTCGTTTTACTCTAAACATGTGCATTTTGCTTTAAACATACTTGTTTTGCTTAAAACATAATCACTTTGCTTCTCTGATAATTGTTTTATCAAATATCTTAATCTTAAACATTTTGTTTAATTAATAAACCTTTTGTGCCTCTCGCTTGTTTAATAATGTGGTTTGTGCCCTTGTAATGCTCCCTTTTGTCTTTTATATAAAGTAAACTGTTCATGCAGGTTTTTATTCCCTTTGGCTCTTTTCTGGCTCTTTTTCATGCTCATTTCTCTTAGTTTACCTTCACTGTTATCTCTGCACCTTGTGGCTCCAAATATCAATTTCAGGAATCCCAGTTCTGACACCATGCCGCTCGCCTGGTCAGGATGTAGTAGACAAATCTTTGTGGGTTCTGTTCAAGCTTATGAACAAAGACATCACTATTGTAGCTTATTAACTTTAACTTAGGTAAAATATATATACCTAACTACATTCATTCTCACATGCTCACTTTCTGGCTGCACTCTCAAAATGCCACTAGGACAACACATGCCCGGTATTTATATATGCACGTTCATCACTTGTTATGCTTCTTAATGACACATCACACACTCTGCTCTACACTTATTAAACGTGTTTTATCTTCAGCCGTTTGGACGTGGATTTTGATTCTTGTATTTGTTTTCTTTTTAATCCACTACACTTTTTCATATTTCTAGAAATTGCATTGCTTAACATGTGCAGGAAGTTTATTCCAGAGGTTTGGGAGGTGCATGGTTATAAACCTCTTCTTCCACCATGTTTTATGTATTTGTTGGTGAAGATTTAGGTCTCTGTTTCCAGTTTTGTTGTAATTAAAGAGAAAAATCTAGATACTGTAGAGAGAAACTATCACTTTACCTACTTTATTGCTTCTTGCCTCTGAAAAACTCCACATGGAGATGGTCTTCTAGTCCAAAAATAAAAACATAAGTTTATCGTAGAACTATTGAACTTGCAGAGATGCAGGAGGTTCAGGACCGCTTGGTCTCTAAAGGCATGACAAGCAAGACTGAGATTTCACCTCTTAAGTCTATAAGGCACTCAATTGTGTTTACTTTTTTATTTATTATTATCATTTGTTGGCCATAATTATCTGACTGGGCAAAAATACATTTTCAGTGGAAGCCTGGGGCACAGCCAGCCTCAGGCATAGTCAGCACTTTGAAGTTTTATGTAATTTTTTTTCTTTGCTACCCATGTTATAGATTTTATTTTATTTCTAAGAGATCTTAAGTTTATCTGCATGGGCATCCATGAAAAAGGGATTATTTAATACACAGCCTGATGTCCCTTGTACAGAAATGCAAGCAAATAAGCAAAGTAAAATAAAATAAACAAGCAAATCAATAAATCTGTATGTGTAAGGAGTAGGGAGAGATTGCTGTTTTCATGTTTCCAATACAGTCAGTACTGACTGCACACTGAGCAGTGCACACTGCAGCTTGGGGCAACATGGATTTTATGCATATCCTAGACTACTCCTGGGGTAATGGGGTCAGGAGTAGTAAGAATATTACAGTGGTTGCCCAGTTTTCACTATATCATTGTTCTCTGTAAGAGATCACTGCTGGTGCAGTATTTAAGCATGCACACAAACTGATTCCTTTCTTTTGGAATATTTCTCTCTTCGTCATGTTTGTGTGATTGTTGAGATGTGTAAATGTACATTCAGGACTTATGAGGAAAGGGGTGCTTGCCCCCTCTGCAAAAACACTTACATTTAATTTTTTTCATGTGGTTGGTTCATTGAGCAGTTTTGCTCAGCAAGTTGGTTTCTTATGATTTGTAATGTGAGGACTTATAATGGAAGCAAATAAAGCAAACTGTCAATAATATAAATATAAGTCTAAGCATTAGAAGACACACAGCACTTAGGCAGTCTGAATTTCAAATGCTTATTAGAATTTATTTGAAAATCATAAAAAAATGAACAGAGAACTCATAAAAGGATTGAGTCAATGTGTTGAATAAAATATACAGTCCTTTCAATGGTAAAAAGTGTGAGTGCTTTCGCAGTGTAAGTACTGCCTCATCAGATATAACAAAACAACTGACACCACTGTTTAAATAGTAAAGAGAAAGCATTGTATCCAATAGGGTGTGTACCATAAAATAAAGTGACAGGCATATCCTTCAAATTGCGATTCCTTTTATACATAAAACGTGGAGCATCTGCTACTATACCCCTAATCTTGCTGTCCACCGTTAACAATTTCCAATAAGAGCAAACACTTTACCATCCCTAGCACACCGAATCTACCATCAAAATATCAAACCTGTAGAGCCACAAAACATAATCCTAAAGGCAAAGACTATATAAAACATAAACAAACTCCTAAAGCTAAGAGTATCCTCTCACTATGACCTTATAATACATGGGGACATTCATCCCAACCCCAGCCCATCCACCCTGGCCTACCCTGGCCCACCCACACCCAATAACCCTCACTCCCCTGCCACAACCCCCACAGTCAAGCTATCCCTTTCTACTCCTAGTTCCCTCCTAGCATTTCACCTGAATATTACAAGTATTAACAATAAGATTCATAACTTACACGCCCTCCTAGCAAACCCACTCCCCAGACATTATGTGTCTTACAGAAACCTGTCTAAAACCTAATACTACCAACAATGAGATATTACCTCCAGGATACAATATTCACCAGTTAGACTGCATTACAAAGAAAGGAGGTGGGATAGCAGTCCTATACAAAAATACTCTAACTGTTAACAGAGAAGCCATTCAACCACCCCAGTTCAATAATCAGAACTCCTCATAACCAAATTACAGATCAATCATAACAAATGCTTGAATATCGTCTGTGCATATATTCTGCCAGGCGACAATTTAAATACTCAGGAGGATATCCTTCACTGCTTATCCACTACCTATCCCCAAGAAACCATAGTTCTTGGTGACTTCAACACTGACTGGCACCCCTGCTCCTTTGAACCCCCCCCCCCTCACCCCAATAAACGTATCTGGGTTTAAAAAGACCATAACCTCTCCCACCAAGATAAACAAACCAACCAACAGGGCAAGCATCCTACACTGGATCCTAGTTAATAACCAAGCCCAACTATACACAGCTGGCACTCTCCCTGACGACCTTAGTGACCAGCTACTAACCTATATCATAAAACATAAGGCAGGAAACCCCCACCAGACTGAATATAAAACACTTATAAACAGGAAAAACTTTGAAGCTGCTATTTTTCTAAATTAACTAAAAGCAGTTGACTGGTCAAAACTAAAAAAATCTACCACTAGAAGAGGCTATAGCTTTCTTTAACACTAAATGCATCCTTGACTCCCATGCTCCAGCACGTACAATAAAATCTAGATCAAATACAGCACCATGGCTCACAAAGGATACCAAATCTAAAATCAAAACTAGAAACAAGGCCTGGACCAGCTGGAGATCAACTAAAGCCCCACTTGACCATTTAAAATATTGTCATCTCAGGAATGATACAAAAAAATCTATTTTACTAGACAAAAAAAGCTTTTACCAATATCTCTTACAAAAACACCAAAACCACCCTCAAAAGTTCTGGGCAGGCCTAAATCAACTTCTACATCCTGGTAATTCTACCACCCCAACCCCAGCTAACCAAACCCATAGCTGCCGCTTATAATAACTTTTCACTGAAACAAATCCCTAGCAAATCAACTAACCCCCACAAACCTAAACCACATCCTTAATCTACCCACCAATCACCCCCAATTTAGCTTCCAACCAGTATCCACTAGTTTTATCAAAACACTTATAAAAAAATTAAAACCTGCCACCCTCGCTGCTGACCTCCTCCCTGCAGAGTACCTACAAATAGCGGCAGATGCCATTGCATATCCCATATCTATCCTAATCAACAGAACCTTATCCGAAAGTGCTATCCCCTCCCTCTGGAAAATATCCCACGTCATCCCACTCCATAAAGGTGGAAGTTCTACAGACATACCCAACTATAGACCCATTGCCATTCTTTCCCCACTAGCCAAAATAATGGAGAAATGTGTACACAAGCAACTAATGCAGTACCTTACACAGAATAACTTACTATCTAACTCCCAGCATGGCTTCAGGCCAAACCATAGCACCACCTCGGCCCTCGTTTCCTTTACTAATGCCATAAACCAAAATAGGAATAACAATAGGCTGTCCTCCGCCCTCTTTCTTGACCTATCAAAAGCTTTTGACATGGTCAACCATGAACTTCTCATTATCTGTCTCAAGTCTATTTTCCTCAATAAGCACACAATCCTAGTGGTTCCAGTCCTACCTGACTGGTAGACAACAGGCAGTATTATGGCAGGGCAAACTCTCCAGCCAGCTACCTCTCACACTTGGTGTCCCTCAAGGATCCATACTAGGTCCACTACTCTTCTCTATTTTTATCAACAGCCTTCATACTGCTATCCCTAAAGCCACCTGCATTCAATATGCAGATGATTCCACTCTAATCTGCTCAGCCACCTCCCCATCTGTACTGCAAACCCTAACCCAAAATACATTCAACACTCTTGAGAACTGGCTCACCAACCAATGCCTACTGCTGAACCCCAATAAAACTAAACTTCTACTCTTCTCTCTCTGCCACACTTTCATTCTCTGTCACATCTAACAATGGTACCACTATCTCCCCAGATCAACACACTAAGCTCCTAGGGGTTATCATAGACAATAATCTTAAATTTGACCTACAGGTTAACAAAATCATACAGACCATCAATAAGAAGCTTGGATCACTGTATAGAAAAAAACATTTTTAACCCCACTAGCTAGGACTGCAATTGCCCGGTCACACCAACTTTCTACTCTTTTATATGCCTCGCCGGTACTCTCAAACCTCAATAATTCTGAACTGGGTAAGCTCTCCTATAGCTACAACCATATTGCTAGATTTGCCACTGGCTCCACTTGCAGAACCCACCACTGCCAGAATCTGAAACAACTAGAGTGGCTAGAACTGCCCAGCTTAATTCAATTCAATCAACTCTTAATAGCGCACAAAATTTTGTACCAGCCTGAAGATACCCTCTCACTTATAAATATCATTAAGACATATAGCAACTTGAGATCCCTACGATCAGCCAACAAACTACTGGTCCAAACCCACAAAGCTAATAATGCTGATAGTGAATCCCTGTTTGCCAACTTTGTTGGCAAAACCTGGAACTTGTTGCCAAACTATATAACCCTACAATCCTCCATAGGTCTCTTCAAAAATAACCTCAAACAGTATCTCAAAATGAACTGGCTTTGCCCATGTACCAACCCTGATTAAGTTAAACACTGAAGGGATAATCTATAAATATTGTAACATGTAACTACGTCACCAAGCTCTGTATACTATCTAATGTCTCCTGCCTTTAATTGTGTCTGACCATGTGAATTGTGTATCCCTATTATGGAACACCACAAACTATTGTACATAGTCACTTTGTTTTTATACTTTGTTGTATACTTTGTTTTATACTTTCAAATGTTATCTATGTAATTTTGTCTATTTGGAGCTTTTCTCCCAGGGTCTCCGCTGAAAATGGAGATATGTCCAGTCGGACTATCCCGGTAAACAAATGTAAAATAAATAAATAATAAATAAATAATTGCTACATATAATATCACAGAGTCTAGTGTCACTACTATAGGCATGTGGTATTCTGACTGTTTTAGAATTACTGCTCATAACAGGCAAATTATCTCCTTGTTTAAAAGAAAACCATGGTTTGCCTTTCTTATAACGCATAAAATCTGTTATAAAATATTTGATATGGTTAGTGCCATGTTTCAGAGTACCAAGAAAGGCACATATTCTTGCAAGAGGTGCAAAGCTTGTGCATTTATTAAAAGCACTAATATCTTTATACATCCTGTTACTAATAAACGGTATTGTTATAAGGGAAATGCTTCTTGCAACAGTAATAACGTGGTCTATACAGTCAGCTATGATCACTGCACCTCATTTTATGTTGGCAAGACTAATCAGATGTTGAAACAGCACATTCTACAGTGCATTTTACAATATGTTGGTGCTATTAGGAATGGACTGGAGAGCAATGCATTATTCCAGCATGTTAAGCAATTTGTGGATCTTAAGTTCTTTTTTATGGTGATAGATAGTATTAAGACCACTATTGGGGAAGGTGACATCAGGAATAACACAGAGGTGAAAGAGACAAATTGGATAGCTGATCTGCAAGCTGATATCCACCTGGTCTGAATGGTTACATCCCTTTGAACCCTATTCTGAAGGCTTGCAGACTATGACACAATGGTATATTCCAGTGTGTCTCTCATGTTAACAGCTACCTCTTAAACCTGTGTTTTTATTTTGCAGGTATGTTTCAGGTTTAATGAATGGTTTTATTAGCTATTTGTTGGTAGGATGTTTAATGTACTGTTTTTTAGATGATGCAAGACTCTTTTTGATATGTTAGTACTGTTCTTTGCTATGCTACAGATCTGTGCTTGCATTTTTAGTTTGCTAGTATGGGGCAGATTTCAAAATGTATTTAATTGTAGATTCCCTTTTAATAATTGTTTAATGCAATCAAGCTAATGATTTTATTGGTTTTAATTATTCTCATGAGATTATTGGTGCTTTTGAGCTTTAAATATGTGCCTTCAGAGTTTGTATTTCATTGTATTGGATCTGATGAAGTAATTGTTCCCGAAAGCGCTTATCCTGTGTGCACTTCATTAAATTTTATGCTACGAGCCATGGCAGCCCTACTGTTGTTCTTTTCATTTTGGGTTACTCTGTCTAAAGAAGGGCTTTTGGTCATCTTCGTGTTGTTTTACTTGACACATTTAACATGTATAATTGTGTCCATGTACACAGTTACAGAGGTATAACTTATACAGATTACCTCAAACTAGAATGGCAACAGAAAAAATCTTTACATCAAATAGTGCTAAGATGCATTACACAGATTACATTAAGTAAAATTAGGGTGTTGACAGAATAATAAAAACAATCCAATCAAATGAAGCTAGGATACCATCATCTTTTCACTGCCAGAGGGAACAGATGTTAACAGAAGATGGAGTTATACTAGCCTGGGGAGTCATAGTTACAGATCCAGTTAGTTTGGAGGCATGTTTTCATAGACTTCCTAAACAAGTAGAAGTAGAAGTTCCTAAGTAGAAGAAAATAACATTTAATTTCTGCATTTGAACACTGTTGTAATTGTTCCACTAAAATATGCAACCTACAATTTTCAAAAATGCTTACAAGCAGCGTTATTTCATGTATGCAATACTGTGCGCAAAATGAATGGCCGCGTAGAAGCTTCACTATGTTATCTTAATAAGAGAAGCAGGTTTGGACCAAACAATTCAGTCACTGATTTCCAAAATAAAAAATGATTGGGAATCTGCAGGTACACTAAAACTCCAAATCAGACGAACAAACCAAATACGCCAAACAAGAATGCAGTGAAGCTGTGGAAAACCAAGCAACTGTGCAGCAAAATTCTCTTTATTAGCGCTTTTGTTAAAAAAAATAAGTGAATTTCTTCAGATACACCATGCCAACACTAGTTCAGTTTAAATACATCAATCAACAACATTTTAATAAAACAATTACTCAGTCCCCCTACCAAAAAAAAAAAAATGAATGGCTAATGTCATTAAAATTGTTTATAAAACATTTCCTTCTAACCTAAAATACATTCTAAATGTTAGAATTTATTTTTTCAAAATTATTATATTGAAAAACAATTACATTTATTTTAAAATAAAATAAAATGACAAAAAGCTACCTATCCAAAGCTTTTATCTTAAGTATACAAGAAATCCTTCAGTCCTGGCCATTTAAAGGCATTAAGCCTTAATTGCCTTTAATAGTTCTTTTTTCTCCAAAAAATATTTTAATGCTGCACTTCTAGGTCCTAAAACCACTCTATCAATGGCCATATACCCAAAGCTATGGTCATCATTTTCTCGGACATGCTTTGCTAAGGCATTATATTTTTACCTTTTCTAATAGTGTATGTTCGTAGAGTCTTTCTTTTAATCTATGATTGGTCTTTCCTATATAAAATGCCTTACACAGGGAACTAATTGCCACATAAACAACTCCCTTACTGTTACAGTCAAACTTGTATTTGATCTTATACTCATGACCACCTATACAAAAACCTTTACCTATTAACATTTTAGGGCAATATGGACATCTACCACATCTCTTCATACATGGATTTCTCTCAGATGGAACCCTATTCATGTTTTCCAACAGAGTTTTAAAATTACTACCCTTCCTAAATACCATAGTAAGTGATGTACCAATTCATTCCCTAATGTATCTTTCCTCGGTCAAAATAGTACAATTCTTAAACAGAATGTTATGGATGCTCCTATGGTCTGTACTGAACTGAGTAATAAATTGCATTGAGTTAGATAAATTAGTAGTTTGATTATGACTCATTACTCCAGTTGCATCAAAGCCCAACTGGTGGTTGGACTCCACACTTCCCAAAATGGGACGAAAATAACCCCTCGTTCTTTTTACTGCAACCTCATTTTTTAAATTTTCCAACAAATCAATGGAGTACCCCCTCCTTCTAAACAATGAATATAATAAATTACATTCATCCTCAAAGTGGTCATCCAGAGTGGTCATTCAAGCAGCTCTGATGAGTTGCCCTTAACCACCTTTTTTGATGGTTAGAATGGGCACTGGAAAAATGTAAGAAACTGTTAGAGTAAGTTTTCTTCCTATGGATTTTAGATGTATAACTCCCATTAATAACATCCTTCTCCAAATTAACATCCAAGAATGAAATTCCCTTCACACTGAACTCACTAGTGAATTTCAGAAATTCGCTGGTTCCATTAATATATTCAATAAAGTTATTAAAACTCGCTTTGTCACCATTTCATGGAATGAACAAATCATCCAAATAATGTAAATATAAAATTATATAAGCTGAGAAAGTCCTATTGAGTACAAACTTATGTTCTCAAGCTGCCATAAATAAATTTGCAAAAACTGCTCCACAAGGGAACCCCATTGCTACCCCGCATTTCTGCAGATACGATTCCCCCTCAAAACAAAAAAAGTTGTTACCTAGCACTATGTCAAACAATTCCTCATGTAAATTAATTTATTTCTGTGGTATACTCTTCTCAAACAAGAATTCCAAAATTGGGGGCATGGCTTAGCATCAGCCTTGAGTAGCAGCACTTTCTCTCTGCTCTGCCTTATCATATCTTTTATGACAGGAATTTTTAAGTATAACTAACTAAAAAGTAATGTTTGTTATACTTAGTTTCTCTTCATAGTTTATTTAGTTAATATTAAAATATATTTTAATTATTTACAACTTTTCCTGTCAAAATGCAAGAGACAAGTCTTTGGCATCTGACTATAACATGAGCTTTACTTTAACCTCTCATTAGGACTCTGCATTAAAAAAAAGAGTTTCAAACTCCTTTAAGAACTATAGAGGAATTATCAACAAAATTAGACAGAATGGACATGAAAATAAATAATTTTAAGGAAAATACTTCACAACAAATGGAGACAATCCATCTGGACCTTAAACAACAGAAGAAACAAATTACAGGTATTGAAACTTCCTTAAATGACATGGATAGTAGAATACAAAAAATGAACATAACCTGTTATTTCTTCTAAAACATAAAACCTTGCTTTTAACAAAAATAGATGATCTAGAAAATAGATCTCAAAGGAATAACATCAGGATGTTTGGGCTCCCAAACAACTTTGAAGAAAACAACTTGGAAAAGTTTTTATCTTCATGGCTACCAAAAATATTACAGCTCCCTGAAGCACTTTCTTTTGGTATAGAAAGAGCTCACAGGTCCCTGTCTTCCTTTAAAAATACCAAAAGCACTTCTACCAAGTCAGTTATAGTTAAATTTTTATCCACCCATGATAAAGAAATAGTTTTGAAGACAGCTTGGTCTAGGTCACCAATTAAATACAAGGACAATATCATTTGTTTTGATAATGACTATTCATTTGTTATTTCAAAAAGGAAACAGTTTCTTCCATTGCTGAAGGAATTAAAAAAAGCACAAATAAAGTCTCATCTGCTTTTCCCTGCAAGGCTGAAAAATCTTCCTTCAAGATGGTCTGAAGATATTTGAAGAACTTAATGCTGCCATTAACTACATTAAATCTAATAAAATATTGGAAAAAATAGATGAAATGGACTAGGCTAGTTCAAGTCTTAAAAATGATTGGTGAAAATGTTAATTGGAAAACAGTTGAACACAAGAAGAAACTTAAAAAAATATATATTTTTTGCATTATGGACTTTTTATATTCTTTTTACATAACTTTTTATTTATGACCCAGAAGTCATAGGATTTGAAAATGGTTCAACAGGTTAGTGCTCTTCTATTCTTTAATATATAGTGCTTCTAATTTGGGTTTACCTATTAACTGGTAAATTAGTTACATTTAATAGCTATTAGTAGTCTATATATATTATTTCCCCTTTAGTAATATTACTTTTTATATCTTAGATATTTTTGGGTTATAATTTAGCATAAACTTTATATAAATACGAACAAACAATCCAACAGCAACCAGGTGTCTTCTCCAAATATCCAAAGAACAAATATATAGAAAATCACTAGGCAAAGACCAGGCTCCAGCTTCTTTAAAAACAGACTGCTTTAATAGTAAGGAACTCACACAAGCGCTTTCACCATTAGGCTTCTTCAGGTGCATAAATTATCCTAGTAAACACACCCATTTTATATCCAAAAATGTTCAGCTTAATTGGTTCTTCAAGCCATATTACTTTACATTCATTCCCTTCTAATATATTACATGAATACATATAAAAATATATAAAAATACTTCAACTAATTTCTACAAGGATACCAAATTCTAATGCATATCATAATATATATAAACAATAAAACATTTAATAAGCCTATAAAAATACTAAAAAGCTAAGATATACACTATCTACATAATGGTCTATTCTTTGTAAATTGTATTTTTAGTAATTCTGATTCTTCCTTTAAGGGTAAAAGAAAAGTTTCAAGTTCAGCCAAGTTATTAAACGAGTTTTCTAATTCTTTTTTATTAAAGGACATTGATAATTATGCTGACCCAAAGTCAGTATTCTATACATTTTTTTCACACAAACACAACACATATTCAAGAATAGGTTTATAGGTTCATAGGTAGGTACTAGGCTATCGGCCCAAGGGCCTACATAAGCCTAGCCAGCAAGGCAAGGTTCCATAGCTTACACCACTCAAGAAAGTTATTTTCCTGGGCCACTGTCCAGCAGAGACACAGAAGTGACCCCCGGGGTGTATTTCCTATTTCCCATCCACTCATCAAGATTTTTCTTGAAGAGTGCTAATGAAGAACTTTGCTTGACATAGATGAGTAGCTTGTTCCAGAGTATAGGAAGTCTCTGGGACAGGAATCTATCCCTCCAGCTTGTCCTGTTTATTGTGGTGACAAGGTTTAGGTCCCTAAAGCGTGTAGCTTGGAGGGATTGGCATTTCTTTAGGTGTAGCATATCCAACAGCTCTGGGTTTGACATAGCTTTATATGTTAGGGAGAGATCACCTCAGAGTAGGCGATATGCTACAGAGTAAAGCTGGAGTTTTTTGAGGCGGTCAGTGTAGGGCATTTGTTTGAGGCCAGTAATCCTCTTTGTGAGGTACTTCTGTGGCCTTTCCAGCTGCTGAAGATGTCTTGTGAGGTACATTCCAAAAGGGGCGTTGTACTCTATAATGGGTCTAATGACTGATGAGTAGAGGGGAACAATGACCTCTTTTTTCCTGTATGAGAACCCTTTTATGATGAGGTGTGCAACATTGAAGGACTTCCTCACTACTGTGGCAATGTAACTATCAAAGGAGAGACTACTGTTCACCTGGGTCCCAAGGTCTCTTATCATGCATTCGGTGTTAAGTAGATTGCTGCCTATGTGGTTTTTCATGGGTACAGAGTTTTTACCAAAGGGCACTTTTTGGCATTGACCTTGAGGCCATGGCTCTGACACCAGGCATCTGTCTCAGTGAGACCCTTCTGTAGGATGTCCACATCATTTGGAGACTTGACTATGGCTCCTAGTTTGCAGTCATCTGTGAACTTCATTAGCCAGAGGCCTTCTGTGTTAGCCTGTACTTCAGAGAAGTAGATGGCAAACAGCAGAGGTCCCAGGATGGAAACCTGTGGTACTCCACTTGTCACTGCTTTGAGGTCAGATTTGGAGTCTGCAACTTTTACAGTGTGGGTTCTGTCAGTGAGCCAGTTGGCAACCCATCTTGTGACATAGGGATTTATACCTAGTTTAGTGAGTTTAGCTATAATTCCAGAATGGCGGATGGTGTTGAAAGCCTTGGCGAGGTCAAGATAGGCTGTGTGAACCACCTTACCCTCATCCACGCCTTTGGTGACTGCCTCAAAGAAGTCGATCAGGTTCAGGAAGCATGATCTGCCTTTTACAAATCTGAACTGCGTGGGATCCAGAGTTTGGAGGTTACCAATGTCTTTGTTTATGAGTTCCATGATGATACATTCCATGGCCTTGCAGACCAAGCTAGTCAGGCTAATAGGTCAATAGTTCCCAGGATCAGTGGACAGAGTTTTTATTACAAATAGCTTAATAGATTCTTTAAGTAATGTAAAAGTTATTACATGCCCCTTCTTGGATCACAATTCAATAACCTTTGATTTATATATATATATATATATATATATATATATATATATATATATATATATATATATATATTCATACTAATGACAATGTTCAGATAAAACCAATTCCAGCATATATCACTAAATTAAAAGATTTCAACACCTTCATATTACAAGAAGTTCATAGTTTCTCAGAATTTAATACCAATAATAATACATCTGAAATTTTCGTTCGGGATGCAATGAAAGCATATCTATATGGCAGAATAATTTATTGATATAAGAAAAAAAGACTTTCATGGGATAAAGACTTAAAAGAGATACAGACAAAACTAGATACCTTAAATCTTGAGTTATCAAAAACCCACAAGGAAAATCTAAATTGGATGAACTAAAAACCTTAAATAAGAAATACCTTGAGATTTTTAATCATATAACTAAGATTAGCTTAGAGAAATATAAATGCATTGATTTTTCAGTGAATCCAAGATCTTTGAATATTTTATCCAATAAAATAAAAAGATTGAATACATTCAATCACATTAATGAAATATATTCACCTCAGAAGAAAAAATGAGTACTTGATTGCATAATATATTAATTGAATTCAGAGAATGTTTTTATTAATTTAAACTAATCCTCTACATTAATAAACTCAAAGAAAGAAATTCAAGCCTTTATTAAAAAACTTTAAAAATAGATTAACAAATAAGCAAATTAATTTACTTGATAGGCAAATTACTTTAAAAGATATTCAAGAAAACATTAATACTCTCAAACAAAATAAAGCACCTGGTAATGACAGCATTATTCCAGAAATTTATAAATTGCTACCAGATAAAGAATTAACTTTATTGCTTTCAGTTTTTAACACTATACAAAATAAAAATATTATCCCCCCTCATGGAAATATACAATCATATTTCCTATCTTAAAGCTTGAAAAAGACCCTACAAAATGTAATTCATACAGACCTATCTCATTACTAAATATGGACTATAAAATATTTATGTCTGTATATGCAAAGAGACTCAAGGTATTTCTTTCCAACTTAGTAGATGAAGACCAAACAGGTTTCATAATAAAATGAACAACTTATGATAATATTAAAATAGTAATAACTTTAATTGAGACAACTAAAAACCTAAAAAATAATTTAAGTATAGTTAGTTTAGATATAAATTGTGCTTTTGAGACAGTTAATTGGGATTGCGTATGTATTTATTCTTTTACAGGAACTCAGTTTTTCAAGCAATTTTATAAATCCTCTTACCCAGTAATATATAGGCTCACAAGCATATTTTAAAATTGGTTCTAATATACCTCAGTTCATACCTATTACTAAAGGAACTAAACAAAGTTGTCCTTTATCCCCTGTATTATTTACCTTAGTTATGGAGCCCTGGGCGAACTTGATTAGAGATAATAGTAATATTAAAGGTTTTGATATAAGTCTTAAAACCTCAAAGATTCAAATGTTTGCAGATGACATTTTGATTACCTCGGGTGGTAAAAATTCAACAATTCAAGAATTATTTAATGATATAGATTATTTCCAAAAAAAAATCAAGTCTTACACTTAACCATAATAAAACACAAATTGTATTATCTGGTTCAAAAATATAATATTCAAAATGAATTTGAAAACTATATACCACAATCCCAGCAAATAAAATATCTAGGAATAATTATTGCCAATAGTTTAAAAGAAATTCAAAATTTGAACTTTGATAAAAGTTTAACAGAAATAGATAACTTAATACATAAATGGTCTAAAATAAAATTTTCAATAGAGGAAAAGTTGTCAATTATAACAATGACTCTTCTACCAAAGATTCTATGCATAATTTAGTCTATATCTATACCTCCATCTTATGTAATAATTAAAAAGTTTAATACTATCATTAAAAAAATTATATGGTATCCAATTAAACCCAGATTGTATTTAGCATACCATATGTATAGTTGGGTAATGGAGGCATTGCATTACCAGACTTAGAAATCTACTCAATTTCCACAGTTATCAAGACAATTTTCTATCTTATAGATAGTAAATATTCAGCAAAAAGGAAAGACGTTATCCTATCTTCATCGCTAAATCTAAATAATAATAATGACCATTTTAAGTTAAAATTAATAAAAAATACATTCACATGGAAATTAAAGGAACATTTTTCTTTATGTCCTACCCAATTTTTTACATTAAATTATATTAATATGATTTTAAAATCCTTTAAATTTATTCATAGATTCCAACCCTCTCAAAATTGGATATTCCTTATTTTCCCTGTAGCATATACACAAGGGGTTCTCTTCAAATTTTCATAAAATGTCAATATTTGAGCAGAAACAATTGATTTATTGGCATCAATTGATAAAGAATAATAAATTACAATTTATCAGTACTTTATTGGAAGAAAATGACCTTGATTCTTCTCTATGGCTTGACCTACATGAAGCTAGAAATTATATCAAAAGTAAACTTGATTCAATACCTTCTTCAGTTAAAAATTTAATTCCCAAATTCATTAAATACTTAATTGTTTGTTCTCAACAGAACAATTTAATTAAAATTAACCTGTTTTATATATATATATATATATATATATATATATATATATATATATATAAACCATCAAATCAGACTTAGATATATTCTCTGATAATTATTTGAAATATTTGTTTTCTGAAATTAATAACTATAACTCCTCAGATAAGGATAAATTGAACTTTCTTCGGTCTGCAGGTAAAACTACTAATTCACTTAAATGGAGAATGTTTACATAGAGATTTTTAAATAGATCATTCATCGCTCCACATAAAATAAATAAGATGTGTAAAGAAGATATATTGTGTTGGAGATGTTTGGAGGTTCAGAATGCTGATTGGGAACATATTTTCTATGAATGTTCACATATGAAAAAATATTGGGAAGATATCAGTAATTATTTACAAGCAAAATTCACTGACAATTTCCTACTTACAAAGTCATTAGTTTTATTTAATTCACCAATTCCATCCTGTGTAAAATCAAGCAAATATTTACTTTTTGGTCTGTATTGTCCATAGCCAGGAAAGAAATTACTAGAAATTGGAAATCATCACACTCTCCTTCTTTTCAAAACTTTAAAGATTTTCTCTTGAAAGTATACAGGTTAGAATCAGTGACAATCAAGTCTAGATCTTAAAGGAATACAGCAATATACAACCAATGGTTGAATATAATTGATTTATTAGAAAATTAATAATTTGAATTTATTAGTCAGCTCATATACATTTGATCTAAATAGTTTTATTTATATATAGTATAGTGAACATCTTTGTACATAGTTCATTGTCTTTTTTTATTTGTTATATCAGAAGTTGGATTTTTATTTTAATTCATTATAAAATATGTTCAATTCTATGTAATTGTATGTTTCAGTAATGACTTTAATAAAACTTTTTCAAAAAAAAAAAAAAAGAATTCCAAAATCCACTGCAAGCCTACATTTTGTGGTATAACAGTGTAAAGGTCTTTTATATTTATGGTAGCAAAAGTATAGAAAGGGTCAAAAACTAAATCATTAACAGTCGCAAAAAAGCTCCAAGAATCCTTGCATATTTGTTGTTCTAATTCGACAAATTTCTTTAAGTTAGTGTCAAGAAATTTATCAGACGCTGTTGTAATGGAATTTCTTCCATATATAATTGGCCACATTGCAGAGTTCTGAATATCCTTGTGAAGTTTTGGAACTCCAAACATGCAAGGTATAACTGGGGAAGTCATATTCAAATAATTAAATGTCTGTATAGAAATATGTTGATCAATAAGCATGCCCCTAATCTGTCCATACATCTTTTTGTATGCACCATTTAACTTGTTCCTCGATACTTTTTCATAGGCCATGTTATCCAATAGTTGTAGCATCCTATTGCTGCAGTCTAACAAGTCCATGACGACAAGCCTACCCCCTTTTATCAGGCTTCATAAATAATTTTCTTTGCTCACTCAAAAAATCCAAAAGTACATTTTTATTTTTGTTTAAACTGCACCCTTTACCAATTACATTCATAGAAGCCATATTCCTCAAATCCACCTCATACATTTTTTCAAAGAATACTAATACAGGGTGCAAAGGTGGATTATATGTACTGGAAACCCTACAAATAATCACTTGTGCTGAAACTATTTTCAAACATTAATGAAAAATTAAGTTTATGCATAAACACTTTCAGACCTATTAATGTGTTCGCTAAATTTGCCCTTTTACTGGGCACAAAAGTCATACCTTTTGATAATAAGTCAGCAATTCTAGTATCCAAAGTGATATTGGAAACATTGCAAATATGAAAGTCTCCTGATGTGTTAGAAACAATCTTCAATTCGGACCCTTCCGTAGACTTGCCTTGAGTCACCTTCAGGTGTAGTAAAACCAGAAATAGTGTCCAAAAAGGAATCAGTTGTCATAACTAGTGCTGCCATGTTCGTCTTAGAGTCAGCCATTGAATCTAATCATTTTGATTGTAACAAGATGTAATTGCGGGAGGGCTCGCCCAAGTCCCCTGAACCCCATTGGTTCCTGCCTGGAAGTGGATAAAAAAACCTGAGGATTTGATTGACTAGCCTGTTGATGATTCACTCTTTTCCCTTTTATCCTTTCAGATCACCTTAATTCAAAATTATTATTTTTGTTAAGGTTTGTCTGTTGATTATGATCAACTTGAGTGTTCCCAGTAATGACATTAATATGCCTATTAATGGAAAAATAATTACCATCTTTATTATGTACGTTCTTTCCTTTACACCATGTCTGTGAATTGTGTGTGTGTGTGTGTGTGGAGGGGGGGGGCAGGATAAGCTTGTACTTTCACATAATCATTGCTGTGCCTCTGCAATTTTTTTGATTTTACTCGTCTTTAATTGTTGTAATTGCTGTTCCACACTAGAAAAAATGTGAGCATATTCATATTTTAGACAGTCAAAATCATTATGCTTCTTAATGGATTCATCCAATTCGGACAAATCCTTATTCAAGTGGGTCGTAAGCTTGGTGTTATGCCGAACCGACATTTCAAGAAGCTCGCAACCTATTCTGTCAAAGAAATGTATCAAGTCCAAATGAAAGTCAGAATTATTCTCCAAGCCAGTTGGATATCACCACAGCCTTAGACCCTTAGGTATCTGTTTTCACCAGATACATTCAGTTAGATAAGAATTCTCTAACTGTAATTTTTTGTACTTCATGAGACTGTGATCAAAATCATCCAACATTTTGCAAAGATCACCTGAATGATTCTGTTCCAAAGTACCAAATGTGATATCATTGTCCAACCATTGATTTAAGATAGGTACTGGTTGCAAAACCATGGGTCCATGACCCTCCAAAGGTGGTAAATGGTTAGAAGGAGCAGGACCTGAACCAGAAATGGGAGGTAAACTATTTTCTGCCTGAAGTCCCATGGCCGGTTGTTGTGGTGCTCCCAAACACTGGGAAGAAGGTGGATTCACTGGTTGTTGACTGGTTATAGAGTGAGATAATACATCCACTCTCCCCATAAGATTTTGCACCAAAATTGTAAGGTTGCTTTATGTCACTCAAGCAAAAATAGGATCTTGTATTAAACTGAACCTAGAGTTTCTTCAGTTAAGAAATCCATTGCTACAACTGAGATGAGGATTTTGAACAGAGAGCACTTCCCTTCGTGTAACCCAGTGACCCATGTCTGTTGACCCCTTAGTAGCAGCTGCATACAAACTGAAGAGCATTAACGCAAAGCATTGCTGTTTTACTGCTATAAATTAAAAAGTGTTTGTGTGGTGCATGTGGCTACTGATCATTTGTCCTTGTCCCCTTCAATGACACACATGACAGCGATAGACATTTGCCAACCTTTTTTTTTTCATTTCAAACATAACTTTATTAAATCACTTCAAATATTAATTATAAAACAATAACATTGTAACCACAACATGTAATACCCTTACAGTGTACATCAGGGCAGCGTACCCAACTCGTCCTGCCCAAATAAGCAGCATCCATACCTCCGCTCACTTATTTATCAGTCAAGCAGTGCCCTGCTGCTCACCTTCACCCCCCAAAATCATTGCATCAACCCCAACATCAAGAGGGGGAACAGAAGAGGGACAAGCCTGCCCCTCTTCTCTGCTCAATACCTGCCTGCATAACCATACCAAATAAAAGAAAAGAAAAATTGGGAGGGAGTGAGGGTAACAAGTTCATGCTGAAATGCAATTCCTCCTAAAACAGTTACACTCCTATAAAACCCTAAGTCCCACCCTACATCGAACTCACTTCCTCTAAAGTGCCCTTACAAATTAACCCTTCCCTTCCTAACTAAGCAAGCTTATCTCTGTTCCATAACCTTAAATCCCTTCCTTAAAAACACCCAACCTCCACCCCATTTAACTCTCTATGCCCTTGCCAAAGATGTCCCTGGACAAATTGGATTGTTCCCAAACCTCATTTGTCCCGGTCCCGTTCAGTGACACACATGACACCAACAGACATTTGACAACCTTTATTCATTTCAAACATAACTTTATTACATCATTTCAAATATTAATTATAATATAATAACCTTGTAACCACAACACATAAAATACTTACAATGTACATAAGGGCTTCGTACCCCACTCATCCTGCCCAAATAAGCAACGTCCATACCTCTGCTAACTTATATATCAATCAAGCAGTATCCTACTGCTCACTTGCATCCCCCAAAATCATTGCATCAACCCCAACACCAAGAGGGGGAACAGAAGAGGGACAAGCCTGCCCCTCTTCTCCACCTACCAGCCTGACCATACTCTGTTCTCTCTCTCCCACATAAGAACCTTCACTAGACCTTTTAAAAGTAAATGTAAATGTACATTAAACAAGTCCAAACCAAACTCATAAGTGCACACCATCAGATCTAAACCAAACTGGGTCCCTGTCATCAAAATCCTTATGTTCTAATGTATGGCCACCCAATGCCCACAACTTCCACGCTAGCCTAGAGTTAATAAACCTCTACGCATGCTCCAAAGTCTTAAAATGAACAGCATTCCATGAACACAAATGCAGTATTATCTCCAACCATACAATGCACATGCCTGAATATTACATTTACAACATAACTAAATCCTCCTTTATCCTATCCACAAACCGGGTCTTAGGAATTAACCCCAAATCATTACCAGCTGAATGTATCACCAATATTCATGGCAATCCCATCTGTAACCGTGTCACTTCAATTAACTCATAAACCAAATCCACCTAAGACCTCAAATCCTGTGCAAGCTAACTGTCCACCCCAATTGATGCAAACCCAAATCCTTTCCATCCATCCTAACTGCTGCCCTCTTTGCCACCCAGTGGATGTACAAATGGCCCAAGATGACACCCTGCTTTCCTGAAAGACAAAAAAAAATCATTAATTATCAATTGAATCCATTACCTAATATAAGATAAAAAGGCATTTGAAGACCACCTCTCCACTCTCTGTATGACCTCAGTAGATCTGCCTTCCCTTTCCAAAAATAAAACCTTAACAATATGAAAAGAATGAGTTAAAAACTCTCACCTGGAAAACCCATACAGCACAACACTCTTCTCATTACATGCATAAACTGATTACACATTACCATCTTACCCTCACTCAACTGAAAAATCATTTCCTGAGGGCCCACAACATGTGTCCACATCAATCCCACAGTCCAACCCACTGGACACAGCCCTGCACTCCTATCTTTCCCAGGAACTAACTGCATGCCTTTACCTAACTGATCCATTTTAGACCTATGTAAGCAAATATGCACTGACCCTGGAAAAAAACATAACATCTGTCCAAACTAATCAACCTTACAACTCCGACACATGAAATGCCCAAAAATACATCCATAAACACAAAGTAAACCGCAAAACATAGTCCACTGACTAACCCACCTCTAAAGCCAATTCCCTCAATAATACTGTCAAAACCTGTCTCATCAATGGCTAACGCATATCCATACACACTCCAGCCACTCTGCTCCATCCTGTCAACATATACTCCACCATCCAGTACTTTGTAAAATCATGCAACAGAGTCATCTGTGCAAATATAGAAATCACTGCCAAATCCACCTTAACTGATTGTAGCACCTTTACCCTGCTCCCAAGCCTGAGCCAAGTATCACAATAAAAGTTCCTCCAACCACACTCCTTCATCCTCAGGCAACTGCAAAATAAATTAATAAAATCAAATAATGTCCTAGTAGATGTCCCCCAGGATTGCTGCACCAACCTCCTGGTTACGTCAACCCAAGATGTCACACCTTGTCTGGCAACACCATAAGCTCTTTCACTACCCCTGGGGCCAACTGTTGGAACCTGGAAAACTGAAATTGAGACAAACTGTCAGCAATATCATTCCTAACCCCTGCCACATGCATACCTGTGAACAAAAAATGTATTAATCTTCATCGTCTTTCGGCTTCTCCCGTTAAGGGTCACCATAGCAGATCAACTGCTTCCATTTCTTCCTGTCCTCTGTATCTTGCTCTGTCACACCAACTGCCTGCATGTCCTCTTTCACCACATCCATAAACCTTATCTTAGGCCTTCCTCTTTTCCTGTTACCTGGCAGCTTCATCCTTAGCATCTTTCTCCCAACATACTCTGCATCCCTCCTCAGCACATGTCCAAACTAATGTAATATTCCTCTCTGGCTTTGTCTCCAAACCTTCCAACCTGGGCTGACCCTCTAATATACTTATTCCTAATCCTGTTCATCCTCATTACACCCAGTGCAAATCTTAACATCTTCAACTCTGCCACGTCAAGCTCTGACTCCTGCCTTTTTGTCAATGCCACTGTCTCCAACCCGTATAACATAGCTGGTCTCACTACCCTCTTGTAGACCTTCCCTTTCACTCTTACTGGTACTCGTCTGTCACAAATCACTCCTGACACTCTTCTCCACCCACTCCATCCTGCCTGTACTCTCTACTTCACCTCTCTTCCAAACTCACCATTACTCCGAACTGTTGATCCCAAGTACTTAAACTCATTCACCATCTCCACCTCTACTCCCTGCATCCTCACCATTCCTCAAAATACAAACAATTCCTCCATGCAAAAAATGTATTAATAAACTCTGCAAAACCAACTCACGTAAGACACACAACAACAGTTCAGATCTGACAGTCTTTGTTGGCAAAACTCACACCACCACCATATTATCTGAGTAAAAATTATCCATTTTCCCCTCAATCACTCCTGCCAAACTACCAGTGCAACCCAAATAGGCATTAACTCCAAAAAGGCAACATCTCTTTTCCACTCATCCTCCCACTCCACTGACCCTCAAGCTGCAAACCATTCCCCTTCAAAAAATGCACCCATTCCAATACTCCCAGCTGCATCCATAAACAATTTCAGCTCCTCTTACCCAACCTAATCCATCTGCCAAAAAATATGCCATTAAACTGCTCCATAAAGGAAGATCAAAGTGCCAAATCAGCCCATACCAACTTGTTAATCCTGACCCAATGATGTTTTTGGTCTTCCCTCCTTTTAACAAAAAGGCCACTGATCTACAAAAGCTACATCCTGGATGAACTTGCCAAAATGCAAAATGCAGAAGCCCCAAAAAAGCTCCATAACTTTCTGGATCTGCACCTTATCCTTGAACACCACCCATCCAATATTTTCCTTCAGTTGGGCTATTTTATCACCTGTCAAGCAAAACAGCCCCAGTTCAACATCCACCAGCAGTCCTAAGGAATCCAATGCCTTAGGTGGACCCTCCAACTCCTGCCTAGCCAGAGAGATGCCAACTATGTACACATCCCTAAAAACTCTCATGAACCTTCAAACTATCCTTCAAACCCCTCACCTACTGCCAAGACATCATCCAAATAATGCATCACCCTCTATGTATAAACCCGCTGCTGCCAAACCCAATGTAGAACTGTGCTAAATTTCTCAAAAGTAGTGCAAGCTACCAAGCATCCCATTGTCATAGCCTTATCAAAATAAAACCTGTCCCTACTAACCAAGCATCTCTTTTTCATAGTCTTATCAAAGTAAAACCTGTTCCCTACTACCATGCCTAATAATTGTCAGTCCTCCTTAAGTGCCACTAAAAGCCGAAAGGTAGATTCAGTGTCCACCTTCACTAACCACGGATCTTTAAACTCTTGAATAACCTTCACAGCACCATCCAGAGATGCATAACTGACCTTGGCATCCTCAACTGATATGAAATCATTAACAGAGATACCTTCCAGGTACGACAAATGGTGAATAAGCCTAAACTCACTAGCCACCTTCTTAAGAACTAAACCCAGCAGTGAAACCTAAAAAGGCTCAAGGGGGTTATGAAAAGGTCCCAACAACCTTCCCACCTGTCATTCCTTCACTACCAAACCATCTAAGACATCTTCCTTCTCTTGTACAGAAAGCAAATTCCTGCAAACTACCACATCTCCAACTACCCTTGATATAACAGAAAACCTATTAGAAAAGCCCGCAATTATTTCTTCCTTAAGAGCAGAATCGGGTAATTGCTGGAGCATACACTGCAATACCTCCACCTTAACAGGAGAATGAAACACCCAGATGTCAACTTGACCCCGAAAAAACACCCCTCCCCATAACCCAAGAAAATTAGCCCTAGCTCATAGATTCTGAAACCCCGGGAAAGAAGGGCAAACACTCACATCAGTTGAAAACAAACCCTGAATCACCAAATTTTCCTCCTGATGACCACACTGCATCACCAGATGGCTCCCTGCACATTTTGAACGAGCATGCAAGAACCTACACCCTACCCATGAGC
Organism: Protopterus annectens; assembly: GCF_019279795.1. NCBI lineage: Eukaryota > Metazoa > Chordata > Ceratodontiformes > Protopteridae > Protopterus > Protopterus annectens. The sequence continues at coordinate 1,413,898,531 of NC_056745.1, forward strand.
AACACTCTACATTAAGGACCAACACACTCCTCCCTTCTCCTCCAGCCCTTCTCCCTCTGCTACCTACCCCAAAAGTATCCATCATAGTAGCTAGCCATATGTCTGGATACATAACTTCCCAAAGGAGAGAGTGGTCAACTGCTTTCCACTTCCGAAACCTCTGGTCATACCATAACCAAGCAGTTCCTGGCCACAAAAACTGAGCCTCCTGAATCATAAGTAAAGCAAAAAAGTATCCTTCTCCAGTCAAACTGTGAATAGTAGATGAAATGTACCACCCAATTATCCCACATCGTGGGTCGCAGCCTACTTCCTCTCCTCCTCCCCAATGCTACTAAAGCTGCTCAAAGGTCCTTGTCATTTGCTGCTTCTAATTCCACTAATCACTGCATGTCTTCTGCATCAATTAATTCAAATACATCAACATACTCCTTTCCAAATCTTTTCCTTAACTAAGGATGGAATGTGAGGGGTCAGAAAAACTGTCCCTGCCCCTTGCCCCAAAGCCTGCATAGCTAACCAATCACCCTGTAGTATGCCAAAATCTGACCAAATTTAGAATATGATCCTACCCCACATATGGATGATCCCAGGCTCTCCACCAACACCCCTGTGCTACCCTTCCCATTGACTGCTTCACCCTGTCCCCTCTTGTAACCTTGCTGCATATCCTCTACAGACCCCCCAGCTTTCCTGACCCCTGATAAACTTCATCCCCTGCTATCCTACAATCATTCCCCACACATTCAAGACCTACCCTACCTAATGGGACTCCCAACAGAATATCATTACCTAACCCTCCATCCTGAAACACTCCAAGTGCTGGTGAATCCACAACAACAAGATCTCTCGACTGCTGTACCTGCTTACAACGGCCTTCCAATCTGGTATTCCGAGGTAGACATCTCTTCCAGCTGAGCTCACCCTTATCATCTGTCATTCTGGACTCATTATTAGGCACCTCCTGAAACAGCTATGCTGGCTGTGCCATGATGGACTCCCACATCTGCCTTATGTTTTGCAAATTCATCACCTGCAACAAGAGAGAGACACATTAAGACTCCAAGTAGAGAGAGAAAAGGAAAAAAAAACTTCTAAAGCCAACTATTGCTCCATATTGTGCCATGTTCATCACAATTCAATGCTGCGTATTCTGTCCAACACTACCCCATCACACACTGAATTACTTTAATACCTCCAGCTAGCATAGCATAGAGAAAAGGGAGGCAGACCACACAACCTCCCTGCACTGTAATCTGAAAGCCATAGATAAGTGGAAGACAAAGGAACCCCCTAAAATTATAACATCAAGCTATAATATAAAGTAAAATTCTGACTTACTACCCAAGTCAGCAATCAACAATCCAAAACTATGAGTTATGGACAAGCCCAATTTAGTCAGCTGCATACCTCCCGGCCTCCTACAACAAAAAATCCGGACCCAGCCACAAATAACGGGAGCATGCTGTGCATTGCACACCATTTCCTTCCTGCATTCACCCTATTATACATGTTCTTGAACGTAAATAAATCCACAGAATTAATCTTATTCCTTCTTGACTGTTCCAATTACCAAATCACAGACTTAGCAGCGCACTAATTCAGTATGTGTGTGCATAAGCTGGTCCTGTGCACATACAGATGCACATATCTAACAGAAGATGCAATTTGATGAGAACGGACCAAAACTGTGAAGCAAAATCGGGACAGTCAACCACAATCTAGACAGTCAACAGCTATTTTAAGATAACGGACAAAACTACAAAGCAAAATCTGAATAGTTAACCACAATTTTATGAGAATGGGCCAAAAATATGAAGCAAAATCCAGACAGTCATGAAAATCCATACAGTGAAACTGTACTGTCAGAAACCCTCCTGACCCCATAAACCAAATCAACCATCTGAAGTGCCTCCCATAACCATTAGTCATGCACCCCACATGTGCGACTAACAGCTGTTACAACAAGCCACGCACTTGCCTGTGAACCCGTTCCTGTAGCTGGGGAATGACTTGCAGCATCATCTCTTAGTCACCTCCATCCGTAACAAGTCCTCATCCTATCAATTACAATCTGGACTGTGGAGTCAGTTCCCTATACCATTTCATGTCTGCAGCCATCTTCTGTTTAGCTCAGTACTACACTAAGGAGTTGCCTGCTCCCATTTTAATTCCACTACAGAAAGACAAAGCAATACATAATGTTTATGAGATGACGGCACTTGTAGCACTTTGTAACAGTCGGTACCAAGCTGCTGGGCTATTTTGCAGTAAACCTGAAGGTAGCTGGAATCTGGAAAGTACTTCTGCCTTTTCAAAAAGCAATACATGTTTCTCCAGTGAAATTCTTTTACATTACTACATCTGAACCTTCATTTACTCCCAGTATCTGTTCATCTGTATAAGATAACCCCTTACACTTATACACTCACATACACTAACACATAGACTCAAACACAGGCACTCACATACACTAACACATAGACTCAAACGCAGACACTCACATACACACACACACACACACACACACACACACACACGCTCACACAGTTCATACTGGCAGATGTAGCAATCTTGTAAATTGGGTCTTCTAAATTATTTAAAGCACTTCGGCATTAGAAGTGATTTTAGTCAAAATGAGTTATTATAGTTAGTTTAAATTAGTCATTTTTGACAATAGAAGAGGTGTGGGTAGGGTGTAGGAAAATTATTACTTTCAGGGATTGCATCAGTAGCATAATTTAAAAATGTCAGCTTTAAAATATGTTGCATGGAACTATAATTTAACCTTTGCCTAGTTACTCCCAATATTCTATGTGTAATCTATGACTTTGAGTTAGGCCAAGTTCAGTATTCATTGTGGGAGACAGAACTGAAATTTCTCATACATTTTCTTTCTCAAGTCTCCTATTCTGAATTATTATTTACCTGGAATAAAGTAATATCTGAATGTATAGTTTCGTAGCATTGCACAATGTTCTCTGCATCAATGTTAATTAAAATGTATTGTAATATCTGGAGTGTCATTTTCTAGAAATAACTAACAATATCTGGTCATGTCACTGCAAGTCAACAGTAACACAACCTCCTTAGGACCTAATTCAGAGTCATCTGGACAATTAAACAACAGCAAAGTAAGCAGGTTAGAGGGTGAGATATCTTATTGCATAACTGAGTAAATTCCTTAATATTTAGAACACATCAATGTAAAGAAAAGCTATAGGGAAAATACAGGTCTCTATGAGCTGGAAATGGGGTTATTTTTTGAAAGACCATTCATGGTTCTTTCACATTATGGCTTACTGAAGACCATTTAACAATCTTTTTGCTTTACCACATATTAATCTGTGATTCTGGAGTTGATTCTAAAAGTCTTAGGGATATGACGATCATGACCACTGTAAATAAATATTCTTCCAATTTCAGTATTTCTTTAAGCCGTCTTTCTGCAATTTGGCACTCAAACCAAAATGCTTCTATAAGTCTGAATATATTTTCATAGTTGCAAATTATAATACAATGACAGTAGTTTGGGAATCAAAGGAGCAAATACTTTATATGCAACATTGTCTAAAGAATGTATAACAAGCATATGACAGGTTGAAAGAAAGATATGACAACTTAAAGGAAGTTTTATATTGCTCAGTATTTCCATAATAAATCTGGGGTTTATTATGCATGAGAAAATAACATTCTGATGGATGTATAAACATAAAAAACAAGGTTGGTTAGTCCCTTGGAACTGGAATTGTGTTCCTGACTACACTACCAAATTCCACCCCATAGGCTGAAGGACTGGAAGACGGGGAAATGATGATCAGCTTAGTGCCCCAGAGGTAGAGAATAGGGTAAGATAAAGCCAAACTGATACCTGACATAAAATAGCAGGCAGTGTCTTTGCAATCCACAATTTATTCTTACTGTGTTGTGGTAGAGTCTTATGCCTGTATATTCAAAAATCCACTAATTGATAACATGCTTGATTGTATAGTATGTATAAACCATGAAAGAGATACAAGATAAGCCCACTAGTTACCCAAGAAAATCTTGATGTCCACATCCTACTCCTACATGTCAGCTGGGGCATCTGTCCTCATGTATCAGTGATAAGAGACTTGAATATATGGTATCAAACAACAGGAGAGGATATTGACTGGAAAACATGTCTACTGCGAGATGCGTAAGGTGAGAAACTAAGTGCAGTGAAGTTACAGGGTGACAAGTTCTTCTAATGGCTGATATTATAAAGCAAATTAGTTTATTGTGAACTATAACCAATTGCGTGGCTTAGTAGCTTCTGAATTAGTTATAACAGAGGATAATGCAAGGACCCCCCCCTAAAATATGGAATGGGGTAAGGTCTTCCTTATACGACCAAATTGATTGAATCAGTATGCTATTTCTAGATGAAGTTATATTTTTCCTGCAGTGCATTACATTTCAGGCACTGAATGAGGGGTTCCATATGATCATATCATAGGTGTTATAAATCATATGGATTGATCTTTGTGGTCCTGTGATCTAACACTCTGCTGTTTAATCACTGATTGGTCCATATAGTCTCCCACTTATTTTCCTTCTATAATAAGGCCTGGTTCCTTATTATTAAGGAATACTCCATCTACTACACCACCTTGTCAAACCTACTTTGTGCCTCTTCTGTAAGACTGTTTTAGTCCCACCCAGTGTTGATTCCACTAGATATACAGAAAGGTTTGTTTTCTGCTTCAACATAGCACTGTCTGAGAAAAGAAATCTATTCACTAAGTCGGAATCATGATATTTTTAACGTCATAATATACCTCCTTCTGCCATGCTGGCTTGCAACTTTATGGAAAAAGTGGCAGTGAAGGTATGTAAGTTAATATGCCAAAATATGGTAGGATCTAGTACTTGACTATTTAACATCATCCACCAAAGTGTCAGAAGAGAAATTCTGCTATAGCTTATAGATACAATATGTATTAATACTAGGATTCATGTTGATAGATTGATGGCACTTCCTATGAATGAAAATCCACCAAAAACATTTAGTATAAAGCACTTTCAAGAAAGTTAAGAAAAAAAATATTTTTGGGGGTGGGAGTTCAAGCCCCCTTACCCCCATGTGGGGGGGGGGAGACATCCCACATGCTTAAATATACCTACTCTGAGATCTCACAGCAGTGGAGAAAAGGGAATTTTCCACTATAACTGAAAATGCTTTTGGCTAAACATTTTAGTTTCTTTGCATTTGACCGAGCTGCCTTCGATACAGTCATTGTATTAAGTGAAACTCCAACAAGTGCTTTAACATTACATTAGTTTTGCTTGTTAAGAATAGTACATATTTTTTCTATTAAAAGACACTATTTTAGTCACTAATATTCTAAGTCTGTAGTCCTAGTTTGTCATAGGTTTGGCACAAGATGCACAATTCTCTTTGTATTGCCTTGTTGTTTTGGTGAAAATGTACTGTTATTCAGCTTACCCTGTCTTAACACATTCTACAACTTGAGGCAACACAAAAGTCTATTGACAGATGCCAGTAAAATTTGTTATTTTGCCAGATAGACATCACACATGCATACATAAATTAGAAGATGAAATATGCTAGTCTATTTTGCTATCAATAAAGATACATGTTTTAGTACAACATATTCTTAAAAAAGAAAATCTAATCAAAAATGGAAACCACTGACTTGGGGCAAGAAACTTAAATTATAAAAACGAAAGGAAAACAACAAGTCAGATACTAATACATTTATTAAAAAAATAAAAAGAAAATGAACTTTTGCTCTTTCACCCTCAAATTAATTACACATCATCTGAATGAATGACATAGTTAAAATGATAGATATCTCATCACTTAAAAAGGTTAAAAAGAAATAGTATATTTTCTTGTTTTATTATAAAAATGAGGTAAACTCCATCTGACCTATCAAAACAACTGATGTTCACAGCAAGTTGATAACATGATGATTACATCAACTGTATTTTTTAAACAAACATTATCAACATGTATACTAATCTGCACTGCAAAAAACAGTAACCAGATGTTTCTCACAACATTCAGTGACATATTCCACACTGAGTCATGAAAGGAGCACTAAATAGCAATATGTTTTTGTTGAAATACCATTTAATTACAACCAGGATTAACTTTAGGACAGTAGTGAAAAATGCTTAATGATACAAACTGAGAAGTTTTACATTTATTCCTGTCTGCAGTATATTAACTCCTTATAAAGTAGCTCAACATATCTATATTTACAAAAAAGCTCTAGGCAAATTGTTAGCAGATGTCTGGAAAGTTAACAGTTCACATGATTAAAATTATAAACAAGAAAACTGGCTAACCTCGTCAGCTACCATCAATAATTACAGTATCAAAATGTCTGGAATGGGTCAAAACACCTGCACTTGGTTAATTAAGACAACTAAACATCACTTAATTGGCAATTTTTTAGTAAAAACAAGATTAGCATGCTGGTGTTTCACTGCCTAGAATAAACAAATATATTATTCTTAGAAATAAAAAGCACTAGACAATTTAAAGAAAATATATACAAATATGCTTCATGTATTTGAAATTCCAAACATAATTTTACATTACTGTTTTATAGTGGCATAAGCTCGGTGTTGTCAGCTTAGTTTACAGACTTTATAATTGCAGGTTTGCTTTAGCAATCATTTAAGCATAATGTTAAATTTTTCTTAAATATTCTGAGTTGTTTTCACATGTAGCCACATAAATTATGTTTTCTAATATATAAAACCTCGAGAAGCACACTTAAATGTATTATATTCACTTGTATCTGTTTCATTAATGTTCTAGACAAAATGCTTAATGAATTTCACTGATGAATTCTGATGATCATTTCTGTAACTTTTACTAACAAATTTAAAAGCAAAGGCATCGTTTTTACTACTTTTTCGTAACACTACCTTATAAGTAAGACAAGAACAAAATCAATTCCTCAAGACTGATTTAACTATACTCACAAACATTAATTCAAAACATATATACATAATGCATGTGGGTAATTCAATGGGCTCTATATCAATTTGTCGAAGATTCACTTCCACAAACCTTTCTTCATCAACCTGAAACCACAGAACATTCAGTTCGGCAAAATTCACATCTGCAAAAGATTTAAGTAGGGAAAGGAAGCGGTTGGCCAATGGTATAAAGTTGCCCTTTTCCTCACTGTAGTTCGATCTCAGAGTTGGTGTATATAGTTGTGGGGGTTGGGGGCAGCTCCCTACAGAGGGGGGTGGGGGTGCATCACCCACTTGGATGGGTTTGACATACTGCACTGCATGGTCTTGTGTAGTGTTAGCTAAGTGCTTCCTTTCCCTGGTGAAATATTTTTTCAGTGTGAACGTTCATGGAACTGAACGTTCGATGGTTTCAGATCGTTAAACAAAGGTGTGTGGAAGTGAACCTTTGACAAATTGATATAGACCCGATTTAACAGGTGCAGATGTATGAGTTTGCATTTTATGGTTCATAAAACACATCCTTTCTGTAATGATACACACTCTGAACTTAGCAGGAAAAGCAAGAATAGTATAAGCCTTGGGCTACTTTCAAAACAGACAAATTCAGCAATTATGAAGTAGATCAAAAGCTCTAAATTCATACGAGTACTTAGTATGCTGCCTCACAGCAAGAGGTTCTCTGGTTCGATCCTCGGCTGGGGTGCTTTCTGTGCAGAGTCTGCATGTCCTCCCTGTGGTCACGTGGGTTTCCTCCAGGTGCTCTAGTTTCCTCCCACATCCCAAAGACATGCTGTAGGTGAATTGGACACTCTAAATTGGCCCTAGGCATGAGTGCGTGCATGTGTGTGCCTTCAGTGGAAGGTTGGGCACCGAGCTGGCAACTCGACACCATAAACCTCCACTGCCAATCATAAGCGGACAGGTGATCCACTGTAGCGACCCCTAACCGGGAAAAGCCAGAAGAAGAAGAAGACTTAGTATGCCCAAAGATGTACTAGCTGCTTTATTTTGCAATAAAAAAAATGAAAAGTGTCAAGTGACCTGTACCCGCTATGTTCTACGGAAGTATAAAAGTCTTGGCGATACTGTAACACAGATTCAGTGCATCTCAGACATATCATAATGACTGGGTAAGATGAGTCACATTTAACAAATATGAGCAACAGCTATGTTTAGACAAAAAAGCTATATGGTTAAATTATTATGTCTATAACTTTCTGATACTTTCACTTGGCCATTAATATATTTTAAAGCTATTATTCAGCCCAGAGGCTGCATGTAATAAACTTTGTTTGTTAGGTCCAGAGAAATCTGGAATATTAATTGGTAAAATGTGATATTTATAGCCATATAGTTTCAGATTTCTGTGTTAGCATCTTTGTATTGTACCCACATAATGCCTATTTGTTGTGATTAGTGAATAAAGTAATATCTTGACTATTGTATTATATGTACAGTCACGTGTGTGTGTGGGTGTGTGTGTGTGTGTGTGTGTGTGTGTGTGTGTGTGCATGCGTGTCTGTCTGTCCTTGTGTGTGTACACGTGTATGCCCATACGTGTGTGTGTGTGTGTGTGTGTGTGTGTGTGTGTGTGTGTGTGTGTGTGTGTGTGTGTGTGTGTGCATGTGTGTGTCTGTCTGTCCTTGTGTGTGTACACGTGTATGCCCATACGTGTGTGTGTGTGTGTGTGTGTGTGTGTGTGTGTGTGTGTGTGTGTGTGTGTGTGTGTGTGTGTCCTTGTGTGTGTGCACACGTGTATGTGCATGTGTGTCTGTGTGTGTGTGTGTGTGTGTGTGTGTGTGTGTGTGTGTGTGTGTGTGTGTGTGTGTCTGTGTGTGTCTGTGTGTGTGTGTGTGTGTGTGTGTGTGTGTGTGTGTGCGTACACATGTATGTACATATGTGTGTGTGTGTGTGTGTGCCTCTCTGTCCTTGTGTGTGTGTACATCTGTATGTGCATACATGTGTGTGTGTGTGTGTGTGTGTGTGTGTGTGTGTGTGTGTGTGTGTGTGTGTGTGTGTGTGTGTGTGTGTGTGCCTGTGCATACATGTTCATTAAGAATTATCTGGTGTCCCAGGTTTATATGTGTTATTTAACAGAGAGAAGTATATGACCACTGTGATTCTGTTATGAGTTTGCTATTCCTTTTTGTTTTTGCTTTACTTGTGATGGAGACTGTAACATAGCTGTCATCCACAATACTGAACAAAGGGGAAAACAAGAATGTAGCACACAGATTGGTTCATAGGTAGTTAATAAATATGTTGTCTAGGGGACCACTGAGGTGCATGGTCCAATGCCCATATTGCATCAGAAAACTGTCTGGTTAGGTGACTTGATTAAAGTCACACTGTAGTCAAATGGACTGAAACCGTAGACTACAGGAAGCAGGTAGTTAGCAGCTTGTAGACTTAATCCTCTGCCCTAACTACCAGTCTAATTAATACTCGTTTTTTATTAAGTGCCATGGGATCCTTTATATCAACCTGTGCAACCACCAACTCAGCTACATGGGAACCTGGTTTAACATCACACCTGCCAGCACACTCAGAAATGTAGAAATCCCTTCAACAGAAATGTAGAAATCCCCTTATGTTTCACTACAGTATCAGTACTGGAAAATTAATACAAGCACCTGATGCAGGACTAGCACTCACAATTTTCTGTTCTTCCATTATCCAAGGCATTTGTTAAGCTACTGACACTCAAACTGAACCGATATACTCAGACAGAGAGAGTATGTAGAAAGTTGTTTTATCAATTACCTGTAGTTATGTTCAGATTTGCATAACAAAAACTTTAACCTTTTCGTAATATAAGATACAAGATATAAACACTCTAATGATCAAAACATAATTTTCTGCATCATGTGTCATAAACAATACATGTGAATAGTCCTTAAATGAGATCTTTTTCTACAGTAATGTTTGCTTTAAAAACATCTAGCTATTTTTCTGAACATAAATGAGACTGCAGCCATAACATAAGCTTCAGAGTTGCGGCAGATGTCAAAGAATAGAAAGTGTGTTTGCACACGCATGTATATGTTTCATTCTGTAGCTTATCACACACTTTAGAATACATAGAAAACAGTTATTGATAAATTGCAGCTTCATAGTTTCACTTCATTGTTTTCGCTAATGCATTATGACATTTAAATATTTATCATTTCTGGACTGTTTATGTTAATGTTAATCTTCTCCTTTTACAGTATATTATCTAAATGAAATCAAACAAATGAATAAACATGTAATACTGCATAAGCAAAACAGAATACCTTTACTTTAAGAAAATGCTGCAAGATAGTACATACCTGTCCATACCAAGTGTATTCCAGCATTGTAATATCGAGGCTTGTGTTAACAATAGAATTCTCTGTTTCCAGAACAATAAATTAGAGTGGTAAAGTTCACAAAAAGAAAGATAAACTGTAATTCTTATTTGTGTGTTGAACCTGTAGAGCAACTGCAGATTATTGTTAAACAGTTACCTTCCCAAATTTTCAGGCTAAAGTGCATATTTTTCCGTCATAGTGTAGCAGTACTACAGTAACTGCTTTGTTAATATGCCATAGTATAGACAGTTAAACCTGTTGATAATGAACCTGAACCCATTATTTTGAGTCAATGAATTGAAAGAAATACGGCAAAGAATGAAAACCACAGGGCCAATTACCAGCATTCTTTGATGCATTACTGGCTGGCACTCACCAAATCACTTTGTGTCTTTGTCTTGATCCCTTCTGTAATTCATTAATTATTCTAGAAGGGGTTAAAGTTCAGAGAGCTAATTGCTCAGACTGTCTTACTTAGTGGGGATTCACCCAACATTGACACTTACCCCAACTGTGCCCACTTGCTTTGTTTCATGGCAATTAATCCCATTCTTGGCATTTTTCTGCAGCCTTTCTGAAATTTCTAATCTTTGTTCTGATGTTTTTTTTTAAGTTCTGCTGTAACAAGAGGAATGGGGATTTAAAGGTCTAGCTGGGTAAAGCTTCACAATGACATAATGATATTCTTTCTCACACTTGGAGGCCAACAGTTACTGTCACTAACAGATAGACTGTTCATCCTCTGAATGCCTTTGCCAGGCACGACCTCCACTGTGCAGCTTTATGCAAGTTCAACTCTGTGCACTTTGACAATTGCTTTTATTATGTCTTTGCATCAATATAATAAAGAGTAAGTGTGCCGTGCAGGTTGTTTTTTTCTGCTTCACAGTTTGAAAAGAAGAAAACATGGCAAAAGGCAATAATCTTCTCTGCATGCAAATATAAAATAAACATGTTAACAGAAAAACTGTGGCACAGTTTTTATTTAACAGCACAACAGCTTTTCTCAGAAGAGTAACTATTCTTCAGTACTGAAATCATGGATGTAGTATCTATAAATCACATGTGTTATTTATATAATGCAGGTCAATAGTTTACAAGATGCAACATTTTATTATAATCAGAGGCTTAAATCTTATCATAGATGGGCATGAATGCCATTTAGTATCTCTGAGTACTGTCTACATCCTGTTAACCTTTTTTTGTTATGAACTATACAATACATTAACATGATTACACATAATGTATCATGCTTGTTTTATTAGTGAATAATAAGCAACTTAAACATGCACTATAATGCAAGGATGACATTTTTTTCTTTATTACTATGCTTTTTTTTATTTTGAGAGGAAACATCAGAGTTTTGCTTAACTCCTTTCAATATTATACCATAAATGTCTTTTGAATGTAGCCATTCTCTTTGTTGTTTGCAGATAGGGTTACCCTCCTAAGCTCGGGAGGCTTGAAGTTTCAAAATACACAGAAGTGGTAAATCACTGTTTGGAAAACAAGTAGGATGAATAGCAGCACCTTTAAATACCATGGCTCGCTTCACAAAAAAAAAAAAAAAAAAAACAGTGGATTGCTGTTTGCAAGTAAACTACCTTAGCAGAAGCAGTTTAAGTGTCTAGAACTTTTACTCTAAAGAGGTCTGGACGTTTATTAACTGAATAGTGCAAAGATGGCAATACTACAGGCATTGTATATGACTATGGTGATAAAATGACAGCTAAAGTATGGGATAAAGTTTCTGAGTTATTGTATACTCTGTGTCTTTGTCCTCACCAGGTTACAAGCTTTGGATACAAACTGAAAGGATAGGATTGTATTTACAATGGCAGAAATGTGGCTGTTTCACAGGATAACTGGTATCATGTTTGGTTATGAAGTAAGAACGTCAGCAGTCTGGGAAGACCTCAGAGTAAAGAAAGTCAGCAGTCTGGGAGGACCTCAGATTAAAGAAAGTCAGCAGTCTGGGAGGACCTCAGAGTAAAGAAAGTCAGCAGTCTGGGAGGACCTCAGAGTAAAGAAAGTCAGCAGTCTGGGAGGACCTCAGAGTAAAGAAAGTCAGCAGTCTGGGAGGACCTCAGAGTAAAGAAAGTCAGCAGTCTGGGAGGACCTCAGAGTAAAGAAAGTCAGCAGTCTGGGAGGACCTCAGAGTAAAGAAAGTCAGCAGTCTGGGAAGACCTCAGAGTAAAGAAAGTCAGCAGTCTGGGAGGACCTCAGAGTAAAGAAAGTCAGCAGTCTGGGAGGACCTCAAAGTAAAGAAAGTCAGCAGTCTGGGAGGACCTTAGAGTACACCTATAGCTTGTCCATACTGGATGTTAGTTGAGGTTATTTTCGGTATTTTGGGAAGATGCCTTTTATTTTTTCCCCAAGATGTGTATTGGGCACAACCCACTGGGAGGAAACCTTGAGGCATTCTAGAAGGCTTATATATTTTATATATTTGGGTAGGCCAGGAATCCCACAGAGCACACAGCATATTATTCCTATTAATAGATATTTTTTGTCTATTCTGCTCAATCTGTTAGAAGCAGGACCCTCACCAAGACAAGCTGTTTATGACATCATGATGAGGATAGCGATGATGCGTACTGACAAGAAGAAAATAAAGCTAATGATTATCAGTCGCTACTGTAAACTTAGACTTTGTACATTTTAGGCTCCAACTCACTGATTATATCATAGTTTGCCCCCACCTGCACTATCTTAACCCTAACCCTAAAAGGTGCTAAGTCTACACATTTGCATCAGCTGCCATAACAGTCTTCCCTGTCTTCACAACCACTGCTTTTTCATTCAAGCATTAATTTCCTGCATACTCTTGCTTACCTACACTATGCAATACTAATTTCAACCATATGTGATTCACTTAAATGAGCATTCACTCTCTTGTGCATTCTGTCTTATTTTATATCCACAAAACGTTTCTGCCACCTGCACCCCCCACACCCCCCCCAAATTAAATATACCAACTCCAAGATTGCACTACAGCGAGAACAAGGGAAATCTCGTGGTCCGTGCTGTATGCAATTTCCCGTTCAGAATGTTGGTATTTCAAAACTTCGAACATATGGTCTGTGATCATATGGGTTTCAAAGTTTTGAATTTCAGCATTCTGAAGGGGACCCGTATATACATATATATATATATATATATATATATATACATATGTATATATATATATATATATATATATATATATATATATATATATATATATATATATATACATATGTGTGTGTGTGTGTGTGTGTAAGGTAGTAAGACAACAAAATATGAAGCTCAGAGGATTTGAGTAGGTTGGTTAGAGTAGGTTGTAGAACCACATATACATATAACACTGACAAGACTGTAAAGGAAGGAGGTGACATAATCAGGAATATGGAAGACAATGGAAAAAGGGGGTGGGTGGGTGGAGGTAACTGTGATGAGTATGGATACCACTGGCTATAATGTTACTGGCATTCTTTAATAGCCACTAGTTGTGGTGGTGCAACAGGCTTCGATGGTGGCAGTGGTTCTTATCAGGACACCATACATTTAAATGTCAAATAACTAAAGAGAAAAAAAATGTAAATCAATGCTTATATGGGGGTGAGGGGTTGACAAAAGTACAAATACAGAGACAAAGTCATCAGAGTATAACTACTTTGCCTATACTACACTGCATGCAAAGGATAGGAAACAAATATCCAGCTTTTACAATTGCGGGCTTATATGAAACTTCTATGAGACATGAAGCCATTAATTTTACTGCTCAATATATTTCATTTATATAGTTGAGGTACAATAGCAGTTAGACAAAAAGCTTTATGGGAACCACCACTGTAGAAGGAAAGTGACAGCAAGCATACAGCACTAAGGGGACTCAAACCTACAACATTAATTACTTGTATTAGACAAGCAACTCCATTTACAAACCGAGCTACTACAGCAAACAGTTAAAAGCCTTCAGAGAAACATGTTGCTGCATGTCCTACACTTGGAAAATGAAATACTAAGAGATCCCGCAATGACACCTTGAGACACAACCTTTAGCATTTATACTCAATATGCAAGTGCATAATTAGCTGTGTAATAATTACCGAAGAGAAGTGTTCAAAGCCTGGAGGTCATATCCTATTTTGTTTGTGCTGATTGCTGTGCAACTATGCTCATGTCATATGAACAGCCCATGCTGAGCAAGTCTATATATAAATAGTGCATGACAGTGCTTGTAGACAATAGCTGGAGGCATGAAACGTGGTGGCCTTGCTTTTTGCCATGCAATGAGTATTTCCAATATTCAGTAGTTACACCTGGGCATAAATGGTGCTCTTTAGGACTGGCCATTCTCAGTGTGATCAGAAAAAGATAATTCGGAGTCCAGTATGCCGAGAGATGCTTCAACTATGGAACCCGTGGATGCCTCTACCTTGGATGGGTCCAGAGCCGTTGTGCAGGCACCGGCTTCTGAGGGTGTATGCAGGCCTACAGATTTGCATATTAAATCAATGCCTCCATTACTAAGGCCCAAACTCGATCCATCAGCAGGATTCACGAAGGCTTACACGGAGTTCAAGAGTAGTGTAAGCCTCCGAGTAAGCCTCCCGATCCAGGAACAGCCCAAACCTCCGTGTAAAAGACAGCTAACATGTCTCTTACATGGACTGGGTGTGGAAATGCTCAATACCTCATTTGCAGCTCAAAGATATGCAAATGAGGTATTTGAGCGATCCAAGAAGCCTAAACCAGTCCGTGTAATGGACGTGTTAGCTGCAGAAATGTACTCAGCTGACAACTGAGTACATTTCTGCAAAATTGACAACGGAGCTATGTCAGCTCCAAATAAAGGGTGCATATGTTTCATTTAGCATGCCAATGGCCAAATATGTGGCCATTGGCATTAAAAAGTGTTGCAAAAGTATTTTAAATAACTTTTTTTTTTCGTGGGATTTCCATGTGTAACTGCAGCGCACACCCGTGCAAACGGGGTGCGCTGCCTAAAACTGAAAACCGAAGCTTATAAGCCCACAATTGTGGGTTCAATGTATTACATGGAATGACAATGCAGGGACTAGCAGACCAAAAACAATATGGCCTCCGTGTAGTGGTTGCCAAGGGGGGGAAGCTCCGTGTAAGAAATGTAACTAAGCATTACTAGGCAATCCTATGTAAATGAGAGTTACAATACTGAATCACACTGCCACATAGGTAATGAGCACTTTCTGAGTAGTGTAAGAGTTATGGAAGGGGGAGGAACAGAGTAAGAGGTAGGTGACATCACGGGGGGGAATGATAGAAATAAATGTATCAGATTGGATGGCAATGTAACGTGACAGATGACAGACAGACAGCAGGGAGAGAGGTGTGTCCCAACAGAACACTAGGAAAGTCAAGAAAGAGAGGGTGCATACTATCCCTACACTCAAACTTTCTTGATATACATGCATGCGCGCGTGTGCGCACGTGTAAGGCAGGTTCAACATGTGGGAGCATGTTGCAAACCGTTTACAACGGTTTGCGTGGGCGTGCACATGTGTAAGGCTGTGTGCGCGTGTTTTAACATGAATCAGCCAAGTTCACACCGTGTAAGGATGTGTGTGCACATGTAACACCGTGTAGGGATGTGTGCGTGCGTTTAAGTAACTGTGAGCGTGCTTAAGCTGGTGTGCACATTGCTCCCCCTGAGGAAACAGAGAGGAAAAAGGAAACAACCAGATTACAGGGAAACTGCCAGAGGATACTGCTGGAGTTAATTGGTGGAAACAATTGGAAGCAGGCAATTACACAGGCAGACTAGAAGCCCAACCCAGCACTTAAAACACTGCAAACAGCAGTGCAGGGTGTTTCACAAGAGATACTGCAAGAAAGGAGTAAGCTATCAGAATTGAAAACTGAAAAAAGCTGAACTCAGAGCAGAAATGCTAGGGGCAGCCATAGCTGTCATAATCAGACATAGGGGAATTGCTGAGGGTGGTGACAATGCAGATGCTGACAGACAACCCAGAGTGAGGAGAAGGAGGAGAGTATACAGGCCCAGGGTCACCTACCATGGGTTACATGAGCTGGAGATAGTAGAGTGCTACAGAGTGGACAGAGACCTTCTGCAGCAAATTGTTGAGCTGTGCAGGCCACGTCTCACACACAGAATCAACAGAGGGGAACCCATCCCAGTGGAAACCAAGGTATGTGTTGGCCTAAGAATACTAGCAACAGGTACCTTCCAGAGACCAACTGGTGACATGATGGGGATATCACAGGCATCAGCCTCCAGGGTACTGCACCAGTTCCTGGATGCCATGTCAGCACATGTAGGTGATCATGTATATTTCCCCAATGCCCGTGAGGTATTGGCCAGCAATATGCGTCTCTTCCAGCAAATAGCGGGATACCCTGAGGTACTTGGTGCAATAGACTGCACGCACATACGCATCAAAGCACCAGCCGGTGAGCGGGGTAGAGCCTATATTAACCTCAAGGGATTCCCCTCCATCAACTGCCAGGTCGTGTGTGATGCCCAGGGCTTAATAATGAATGTGTGTGCTGGCTGCCCTGGGAGCTACCACGATTCCCACATCTGGCATCTGGCACAGCTGTACCAATCATTTGCCAGTGGGGACTTCCCACACGGACACCTAGTGGGGGATGCAGGTTATGCACTTGAGCCATGGATGATGACACCCATCAGAAATGCACACACACCCGAACAGGAACGCCATAATGAGGCACACGCACAAACACGTAATGTCATAGAGCGTGTGTTTGGGCTGCTCAAGTCACGGTTCTGGTGTCTGGACACATCTGGTGGAGCCTTGCAGTACACACCAACCACATGTACCCAAATGATCATGATATGTGCTATGCTACATAATATGATCCTGCGGAAACAGCTGCAGGAGGACCAGCATAGCGTTGGGCCAAACATACCCCCACCATTGCCAAGGCCACCACAGGCAGAGGGTGACTCGGAGGAGGAACAACCTGACCTTGCCCCAGTAGGCAGAAGGAGGCATGCCCAGTATGCCCTGGCCTTGGCAAAGAGGCAACGCATAGCACATACACTGGCTCAGTAGGAACACTGGGACTGATACCCCCTCCGACTCACTCATATAGTAACAGGGATGCCTAACATGACACAACCTGCTTCCAAACATGTACAGGGAGTGTAGTATGTGCATCCGACAGATGCAGCCCTGCAGCACCACCTGAGGCATCAATGCCATGTGTTAAGTAATGTAACACCATGTACCATATGCACACCTGAGGACCCTGACTAACATCCACCCTCACCAATCATAAACCACAAAACACAAACCCACCTTCATAGGTACCACAAGGGATAGGAACCTAGATGTAATGTTACCCAATGCCAGAAGTATAAACAGCAAGATGCATGCAGTGTAAACACACACAGTATAGAGAATGTAGATATCAGTGCTGTAATAGAAAACTGGGTCAAAGCCCACATCAGCACCCTAACACTACCAGGTCATACCTCATACAGTGATGTACATGTGCAAAAACATGGAACAAGCTACAAAATGAGGGTGACTAGCAATAAATGTCATGGATAACCACACCCCCATGTTGGTACCACAACAAGAAGCAACATGGATTAGCCATGGTCAAATACCAATGGCTAAAACTGTCTACTACTATATAGCTTGCTGCAGACCACTGTCCTAATAGCAGGAACCGCACCAGGCCTATGTTCATAGGTTCATAGGTTCATACTAGGCTATCTGCCCTAGGGCATTTATAAGCCTAGCCCAGAGTTTTGTGGCTTCCACCACCCCTTTAGTTTGAAGGATAATATGCCCATTATTTTGCTGTGCCTCTGTCAAGCAGTGACACCGAGGTTATCCCTGGGGTATACCTGCGATCTCCCATCCATTGGTCAGGATTTCCCTTGAACAAAGCTAGCAAGGTGCTCTGCCCCACATGTACCGGGATGTTGTTCCACAGCATAGGGAGTCTCTGGGTGATGAATCTGTCCCTCCAGCACGTCCTATTAATAGCCATGTTGAGGTTTAAGTCTCTTGCCCCTGTACTTCTGATGGATTTAGAGGTTTTGAGGTGAAGCATGTTCATTAATTCCGGGTTGGACATGGCCTTGTATGTCAGACACAGGTCACCTCTGAGCAGATGGTAAGCGACTGAATAGAGCTGGAGTTCCATCAGTCGGGCAGCATAAGACATATTTTTGAGACCCTTTATCCTTCTGGTGAGGAAGTTTTGGGGCCTTTCCAATTGCTGCAGGTGTCGGGTCAGATACATTCTGAATGGGGCATTGTACTCAATCATTGGTCTGATGAGTGATGAGTACAGGGGAACAATGACCCCCCTTGATCTAGATGTGAATCCCTGCATGATCAGGTGGGCAATGTAGAAGGTCTTCCTAACTACTTTGGCAATGTGAGTGTCAAACGAAAGGTTACTGTCAACCTGGGTGCCCAGATCCCTGATAACCTCTTCTGTGCTTAGAGGATTGCCACCTATATGGTAACTAGGGGTAACCTTGTTTTTCCGAAGGGTATGACTATGCATTGTTTAGCGTTTAACTTTAGGCCATGGCTCTGGCACCAGTTATCCATTTCTATGAGACCCTTCTGAAGGATGTCTGTGTCAGATGGGTTTTCAACTATGGTTCCCAGTTTGCAGTCATCTGCAAACTTTGTCAGCCATAATCCTCCTGTGTCTGCTTGTACTTCTGAAAGGTAGATGCCGAACAAAAGTGGGCCCAGGACTGAGCCCTGTGGGACACCACTTGTGACAGGCTTGGAGTGTGACATGGCGCCAGCAACTCTGACCCTGTGGGTTCTGTCACTTAGCCAGTTTGCAACCCATCTTGTGACATATGGGTTTACATTTAAGCTGGTGAGTTTTACAATGATACCCGAGTGGGGTATTGTGTCGAAAGCCTTTGCCAGGTCAAGGTAGGCTGTGTGGACTGCCTTGCCCTCGTCAATGGCCTTGGTGACTGTTTTGAAAAAGTCAACCAAGTTTAAAAGGCATGATCTGCCCTTGACAAAGCCAAACTGGGTTGGATCCAAAGTCTGCAAGTCCCCTATGTCCTCATTTATGAGTTCCATTATGA
The DNA here is from genome assembly GCF_019279795.1 of Protopterus annectens. Lineage (NCBI taxonomy): Eukaryota > Metazoa > Chordata > Ceratodontiformes > Protopteridae > Protopterus > Protopterus annectens. The sequence goes on from NC_056745.1 coordinate 1,413,917,932, forward strand.
TCCTCTCCATAGCTTTGCAGACCAGGCTTGTCAAGCTGATGGGACGGTAGTTTCTGGGGTCAGTGGAGGCACCTCCTTTGTGAAGTGGGACCACCGTTGCCATACGCCACTCCTTGGGTACATATCCTGAGGTGAGGCTAAGATTAAACAGCTGCTCTAACTGCGGGTTTAATTCCTCATTGAGTTCGTGGAGCACACAACCGGGGACACCATCTGTTCCCATGAATGCTGTGTTTTTCGCCTTGGATAGAGCAGTTCTCACCTGAGCATTTGAGATGTTTGGGGGGCTACAATTCTCTGGTATAGATATCTCTCCTTTTGGGGGGGGGAGAAATCTGCACTGAACCTGTCAGCCAGTATGTTGGCAATGTCTGTAGGTTCAGTGATTTTTACATCATTTTGAACTAATTCTGAGCATATCTGGGAGTTTCCTCCCAGGTTTCTAACATAGCTAAAAAAGGCCTTATGATTGTCTTTTGAGTCCTTAGCGATTTCTCTCTCTAAATTTGCCTTGGATGATTTTATGAGAGATCTCAGTTTTGTACTTATAATGAGCAGGGGTGTCTTCCCTTCTATGGATTTTGCTCTATCTTGTAGTAGCTCCTTCATTTTGTTGTAGAGATTGGTTATGGCTGGGGTCCACCAGACTGGACGCTTGCCTTTGGTACAAAGAGTCTTTGTTTTGTTTGGGATTGCCTGATCCATGCAGTCCTGGAGGTGCTGGTAGAAGGCATTTGTAAGTGATTCAGCGGCTTGGGTAATGGTTTCCACTGGCTTGGGGGCCTTGAAAGAGACCACACCTGTCTTTAGAAGTGTGAAGTCGGCTTTTGAGAAGTTCTTCACTGTGGTCTGTTTTATCTGGGGTGGGGGTGGGATGTGGACTTCCAGTGAGGTTAGTTTATGATCTGATCTCACCAATGATGGGTATACTTCTGGTGTTGAACATTGTGACCCCATGTTCGTGATGATGAGATCTAGTATGTTGTCTCCTCTTGTGGGGATGGTGACTAGTTGTTCCATGGCATTTGAGTTTATGAACTCTAGGAACCTTTGGGCTAGAGTGTTGGGGCTTGAGTAGTGATCCCAGTCTATATTTGGATAGTTGAAATCACCCAGTATGATGGTATTCGGAGATACATTTATCCCCTCCAGTGTTTTCAGGAAAGCTGTGTGAGGTTCCTGAGTTTGAGAGGATGGCCTGTAACATGCTACAAACTGCAGAGCAGTCTTGCCTATGGTTAATTGCACCTGGATGGTCTCCGATGCATCGTGCATTGCCACCAACCTTGAGGTGAGAGTGTCCTTGATGAATATGGACACCCACCCTCCTTTCTTGGTGTTGTCCGGATTTTGGGACCGGAACGCATGATATGAGGTAACACCTGATAGTGCCGGTGTGCTGTCAGGAGCCTTGAACCAGGTTTCAGTCACAGCACAGACATCGATGTTCTCCATACTGAGAAGGGCTTCGAGTGCGTGCATCTTGAGGTTGAGACTTCTGGCATTGAGCAGCATTACCCTTAGTTTTTCCTTTTTGTGTTCTAGGGTGGTAGGTTTAGAATCTGAGCCTTGCCTAAAAAGGCACAATGGGGGTGGCAAGAGCCTTAGCCAAAATCCGAAAGCCCAGGGGTGACAGGTGCAAGCTGTCCCTTGCGAATCAGCATGGCTTGTCCAGCATGTCATCCCAGGCAGACAGACATTGGATCCCCTTTGACTGAAACCATAGTTTAAGCCAATTATTACAGCTGATCATCTTGTCTCTGTATTGTGGCATCATTCTTGGTGAAGGTAGGATACTGCTCAAGGTCAGGGTCATACCTGCCTGGGATACATAATCAGAGAGCTCCTCTATGTCTCTTTTCATGTAGTCCAGGGAGGTACGTCTCAGGTCGTTCACACCAGCATGGACAATGACTGAGTCATACTTGTACTTGCAGTTGAGTGACCTGAGTGCTTGCATTATGTGGTGGATTCTAGTGCCCGATAGGCAGCTTACTGTGACCTTCCCCGTAATCAATCTGGTGAGCGGGACGTCAGTGTGTCTGACTATGGAGTCACCTATTACGAGTGTGTCTGGCATTGTGTTTGGCCTTAAGGGCTGTGACTGTTTGGCACACTGACTCTGTGGTCTATGTGTTGCATGTGCTGTGCCCTGTGGAGGCAGCTGTTTGGGTGTCTGCTTTGTTGGCCTCTGCTGTTTTGGTAGATTTCTGATCATAGCCTCCGAGTATGTCTTTGTGTGATTATGTGTATGATTTGAAGTTGTGATAGTGCTATGTGAGACTGGGTTTGTGGTGTGTGTGGTTACCTTCTCCTCCTCTCTGGTCTTGCCAGTCCTATGTTGAGAGAGCTCAGCCTCCAGTTTGGTTATATAGTTGCATCTCTCACATGTATTTGTGTTTTGTGGGAGAAGGAGAGGGTTGTCTGTGTACATGAGGCAATTGTAACATTGCTTCAATATTCCCAGGTTCACCAGCTGAGCAGGAGAGGACACTAGCAACTGATCCCTTGACATGCTAGAAGGAATAGACAAGAAATGTTGGAATACAGGAAGATATCAAGCCCCCCAAACCACATTATATTGCTTGACTGACAATACCTGCACATACACCATAGTTTCATAGTTTCATAGTTTACTACTAGGCTATCTGCCCTAGTGCATTTATAAGCCTAGCCATAGTGATGTGGCTATTGCCATCCCTTATAGTGGTAATAAGTGTACAGAATAGATTCCGAATATTGTGCCTCTGATTTAGTAGTGACACATTATGACTCCCTTACATAATCGAATAACTTGACTGTGCCTCTGTCTAGTAGTGACACAGGGAGGACCCCTGGGGTAAACCTACAATCTCACATCCAGTTGTCCAGATTTCTCTTGAAGAGAGTCAGTGAGGGACTCTGTCTAACATGAACTGGGATACTCTGCTAGAGTGTGAGAAGCCTCTGAGTTATGACTCTGTCCCTCCAGCATGTCCTATACATGTATGTGCTGAGGTTCAAATCTTTAGCTCTCATGGTTCTGGTGGATTTGGATTGCTTGCAGTGGAGCATGTCCACCAAATCCTGATTGGACATGGTCTTGTATGTCAGGCATAGGTCACCTGTAAGTATGCGGTATGCTACTGAATAAAGCTGGATTTCCTTTAGTCTGGAAGAATATGACATGTGTTGTAGACCCCTGATCTTCTTGGTAAGGTACTTTTGGCTTCTCTCCAGCTGTTGCAAGTGCTGGGTGAGGTACATACCAAATGGGGCTTTGTATTCAATCATGGGCCTGATAAGGGAGAAGTATAGTGGTACAATGACCTCCTTTGATCTGGATGGAAAACCCTTCATGATAAGGTGGGCAAGATAGAAAGTCTTTCTAACCACTTTGGCAACATGGGTGTCAAACGAGACGTCACTATCTACATGTGTCCCCAGGTGTCTGATTTTTTTTCTGTGCTCAGTGGGTTGCTGTCTATGTATTGATTTGTGGGTACTTCGTTCCTCCCAAACGGGATGACTACACATCAGTTGCATTCAGTTTCAGGCCATGATTCCAGCACCAGATATCTGTCTTTGTGACGGCATTCTGTAGGATGTGTGTGCCGGCTGATGTATTCACTATGGTGCCTAGGTTGCAGTCATCTGCAAACTTTGTCAGCCACAACCCTCCTATGTTTGCTTTCACATCTGAAAAGTAAATGCCAAATAAGAGGGGTCCCAGGACAGATCCTTGTGGGACACCACTTGTGACTGGCTTTGAATCTGACAAGGCACCTGCAATGTCGACTTTATGGGTCCTGTTTCATAGCCATTTTGCAACCTATCCTGTGACATATGGTGTTATATTTCAGCTGTTGAGCTTGTCTATGATGCCTGAGTGGGGTATTGTGTCAAAGGCCTTAGCCAAGCGCAGGTAGGCTGTGTGGACCGCGTAGCCCTCATCAATGGCCCTACTGACAGTTTCAAAATAGTCAACTGGATCTGCCCTGTACAAAGCTGAACTGGGTGGGATCAAGGGTCTGTAGGTCACCAATGTCTCTGTTTAAGAGCTCCATAATGACTCTTCCCATAGCTTTGCAGACAAGGCTGGTTAAGCTTGTGTGGTGGTAGTTGCCAGGGTCTGTGGAGGCATCTCCTTTGTGGAGTGGGACCACTGTTGCTGTACGCCAGTGTTCAGGTACATATCCTGTAGCAAGGCTAAGGTTAAATAGCATTTGTATATACGGGTTTAGCTCCTTCTGGAGTTCACATAGCATGCAACTGGGGATACCATCAGGTCCCATTGATGCTGTGTACTTGTCTTTACTGAGTGCGGCTCTCACATGGACATCTGAGATGACAGTGAGGTTACATTCAGCTGTGATAACTATCTTCTTTTGGGGGTGAGGGAGGGGGAAATTGCACTGAACCTGTCTGCCAGAATGTTGCCAATATCTGTCCGGTCACTGAAATATATGTTGTTGTGTACCAACTCTGAGCATATCTGAGGGTTCCCACCCAGGTTTCTGACATAACTGAAGAAGGCAGTGTGGTTATCTTCATTGTCTTTGGTGATTTATGTCTCCAAGTTGACCTTGGATGTCTTTATGAGAGAATGTAGCTTTTTACTAGTGCTGATCACAGCTGCCTTCCCTTTAGGAGATGTAGCTCTGTCTTGCATTAGTATCCTTCATCTGTTATACAGTTTGTTTATGGCTGGGGTCCACCAGACAGGCCACTTTCCCTTGGTGGAGAGGGTCTTGTTTTTATTTGTGATTGCATGGTCCATGCTTTCGGAGATGTCCGTGAAAGCGTCTGTGAAGGAGTCACCATTGTGTGTTGTGGTTTCCACTGGCCCAGTGGGCTTAACGGATACCATCTCAGTCCGAAGAAGTGTGAAGTCAGCTTTTGAGATGTTTGTCACTATACTCTTTGTATTATACTAGCACTGACACAAGTGTAGACAATTTCCCAGAATCCATCAAACAAAATGGACATGCAAATGTAACACTTCCACAAGAGGGTAAGCATACTGGATGTGATAATCAGAAATATGTGTAGTGGATGTCAAGATGAGAAGTGTATCCCTCACTGGTAAGACCAGACCATAGAGTAATCACACTGTAGTTACACATCCGACCCCAGTCCCTGGCCAAATTACCACAGTGAAACACATGTATAAAGCATAGCTTGCACCCTACAAACCAATGTGGAATCCATGAAAAGCCTTGTGCAGGTCCAGAATATGGGACACACTGCAGAACATGTTATACAGGCATACCATGAACACAGCCAAGAGTGCTTGGAGTCTGCAATCACAAACAACAAGACACAATGCCATACACCCAGGCATCTGGCATGCTGGACTCCAGCAATTACTAAACCATTGAAGAGAATGAGGAAGCTACCACATGATAGATCAAACATAAAAGGTGAAGTAATCAGTGATCACTAGTATGGCAATAAAATGTGTCCACACATACAATCCACTAAGGCCAGGCAAAACAAGTAGAATCTGTGAATCCAGTGGCAATGTGACACCTGTCCCAAGTATACACACAACAACAACTCACCCCAATAAATACAAATGTATGTGATAGACGCAACCAGGTAGCCAAACCGGAGCCTGAGCACCCCCAAATCAGTACTGTCAAAACTAGTCAGGAGGACAAGGTAACCACATACACCACAAGCTCAGTCCCACATTGACCTACAACGACTGTAAACCAAACACATAAACACAAAAACATTCCCAGAGGCCCTAATTACAAACACACAACACCAACACAAGCCTCCAAAGCAGACACCCAATAAAACAACCTCCAGACATAACACATGTAACACATAGTACACAAAGCTGGTGTGCCAAACAGTCACAGGACAGAAGGAGAAATAACATGCCTGATACAGTTGTAATAGGTGACTCCATAGTGAGACATGCTGCTGTTCCAGGAATGGCTTGCACCTGTTACCCATGAGCGTCTGGATATTGCCTAAGGCTTTTGCAACCTACAGAGATGCTTTCATAGGCAAGGCCGAAAAGACCAACCCACCACCATAGAAAACAAAACTGGAAAGAAACAGAAGGGTAATGCTGATCAATGCCAGATGTGTAAACCTCAATATGCATGCTCCTGAGGCCCTCCCCAGTATGGAGAACATCGATGTCTGTCCAGTGATAGAAACCTGCTGCAAGCCTCATGACAGCACACCAGCACTACCAGGTAATACCACATATCATGTGTTATGGCCACAAAACCTGTAACAAAACATAAAAGGAGGGTGAGTATCCATATTCAGCACAGACACCCATACGTCCAGTTAACTGACAATGCTTATGTCATTGCAGTCCACCCATGTGCAACTAACCGTAGGCAAGACTGCTGTACAGTCTGTGGCATGCTACAGACCACACTCTCACACAGGAACCCCACCCCACTGTCCTGAAGACAGTGGACAGTATGAATGTACCACCAAATACAAAACAAGGTACACACAAATTACCACATAGGTGGTAAACCATTATGTGTGGAAGGAGTAATCAGGGACCTAGTGACACAAGTGGACAGTCACCTGTTATGTGACAGTCACATCGCCAATTTGTCTAGGAAGACTGTCTATATTGGACACTGTATCATGAAAGGATTCACATCTACGTCAACAAAGGTCATTGTGCCCCTATACTGTTCCCCTATCAGACCATATTGTAATACAATGCCTCATTTGGGATGTACATTACCTGGCATCTGCAGCAGTTAGAAATACCTCAAAGGTACCTCAGCAAGAGTCAGAAAGGGTCTCAAATATATCTCATATGCTGCCTGGCTGTAGACACCACAGCTGAATGCAGTCACATACTGCCTACACAGAGGCATTGTATGTCTGTTGTACAAGTCCATGTCCAACACAGAAGTAATGGAAATGCTCCACCCCAGAAAACTCAAAGCCATCAGAGCTGTGTGAGTCAGAGATGTCACCCTTAACACATAATCAAATAGGATGTGCTGGAGGGACAGATACCTAACCCTGAGTCTCTCCACACCCTGGAACAGAATACCACTACATGTTAGGCAGAGCCCCTCACTGATACTCTTCAACAGGAAGTTAGCAAAATGGATGGATAATTGTAGATGTACACTGAGGGTCTTTACTGTGTCATGTCCAGACAGAGGCACAGCTAAGTAAATCATAAATGGCCATAATATTCACATAGCAAGGGTGGCAAAAGCCACACACACTATGGCTAGGCTTACAAATGCCCTAGGGTGGATAGCCTAGTATGAACCTATGAACCTATTATGATACAAATTGTACAGGACACTAAGGATAACCCCAAGGCTGCTGCAACTGATGGTAGTAAGCGTGTTGTGAATTCCTGGATATGCTGTGGATCACACAAATATTACAAACAACATACCAAACACACACACGTATTGCCAACATACATCCTGACAGGTGCAGTGCAAACCCCCCCCCCCCCATAATGCTAAATATCTTTAACAGCAGACTCCTGCCTCCCTGACATTATGTCAGCCTTACCACAGGATATATACCCAAAGAGCAGTGTACAACAACAGTGGTTGTTCTCAAGAAAGGTGTCGCCTGAATGGATACTAAAAACAAGCACCACAGAATCCTGAGAAGCTTGGTCTGCACAGCTATGGAAAGGATCAGCATGTACCGCAGACATAACGATATTGGGGATCTATTGACACCCAACCCTACCCAGTGTGGGTTTATGAAGTGCAGACCCCGCCCCTAAACATGTGTGACTCAGTTGAAACAGTAATTGAGGTCACTGATGAGGGCAATGTGGTCCACACAGTGTAGCTGGACCTTGCAAAGCCTTCCATACAATACCCTATGTGTTCAATATAGATATGCTCACCAGCTTATGTATACACCCCAATGTCACTAGAGGGGTTGCAAACCAGACCAATGACAGAACTGACATGGTCAGACATGCTGCAGCCATGTCAGACTACAAACCACATATAACAGGTATCCCACAAAGCTTGGTCCTGGGACCTTCCCCGTCTGGTATATATGCCCCATAGGTACAGGCCAACATGTAAGGACTGTGCCTGAACATGGTTGCAGAGGACTACAAACCGCCTAACATATCTGACACTCCAGCTGACACAAGCATCCCACAAAAGGGCCACATAGAAACAGACAACTGGTGCCATAGCCATGTCAGCATGTTAAATGGAGAAAACTGTATAGTCAACCTCTGTGGATATACAGTAAGTGATCAACAATTACCACATAGGTGTTAACCCATTACATACTTAACATGTAATGACAGACCTGGGTACACAAGGTGATAGATATCCTGCATTGGACAAACATGTGGCTGTAGTGTTAACAGAAACAATCCATATACCAACCTAATCATGAAGGTTATGACATCTAGATAAGGGAGGTCATTGTGGTTCTGCAGTTATCCTTCATCAGCGTTACAAATGACCACAACAGCCCCTGTGGGTGTACCTCAGCAGACACCTCCATCAACTGTAAAGTCCACAACAGTACCTCACCAGGAGTATCAAGAGCTTGAACACATGTAATGTGTTGCCTGATTAAACAGAGTGCAACTCCACACACTGCCATGCTGGCCACCCAGACGCAAGCTGTGCCTGATGTAGAAAGCCATGTCCAAGCTGGAATCACTGAACATGCTGCACCTTGTACAATCTGAATGGCAGGGAGCTATGCACATGAGGGACCTGAACCCCAGCACTGACATACATAGGACAAGCTGTACTGCATTATCCATAACACAGAAGCCACCCCCACACATGAGTAAGCTACAAGTACAGGTTATCCATAGAGTCACTCATTGATTCTCCTCAACAGGAATCTTAATGAGTGGATGGGAGATGGTAGGTTTACCCTGGGTATCAATGTTATGTCACAGGTAGACAGAGGCACAGTATACTAAACAAGACATATGTCATGGCAAACTACACTTACAATGTGTCGAAGGACAAACACACTCTCTGACTAGCATTAGACATGGCCTAGGGCACATTGGTAGTGTTTGCCAATGTACACCTATGTTGTGGAATACTCTACTGATGTTGGATGAGGCTATTGTAAGTAGTTCATATCTGAACATAATGCAACATGGTCAGATAGGTTCATAGGTACATAGGTTTATACTAGGCTATCTGCCCTAAGGCAGTTATAAGCCTAGCCCAGAGTTCTGTGGCTTACGCCACCCCTTATATGCAAACAATACTGTGCCCATTAGTTTGTTGTGCCTCTGTCCAGCAGTGACACAGAGATGATCCCCGGGGTAAACCTATGATCTCCCATCCACAGGTCAAGATTCCTCTTGAACAGAGCCAGCGAGGTGCTCTGCCTCACATGGACCGGGATTGTATTCCACAGCATAGGGAGTCTCTGAGTGATAAATCTATCCCTCCAACATGTCCTACCTATATCCCTGCTAAGGTTTAAGTCACTTGCCCTAGTGGTTCTGGTGGATTTGGAGATTTTGAGGTGGAGCATGTCCATTACTTCCTGGTTGGACATGGCCTTGCATGTCAGGCACATGTCACCTCTGAGCAGACGGTATGTGACTGAATAGAGCTGGAGTGTCTTCAATCTGGCAGCATATGACAGATGTTGGAGTCCCTTTATCCTTTTGGTGGGGACTTTTGGGGTCTCTCCAATTGCTGCAGATGTCGGGTGAGATACATCCCAATGGGGCATTGTACTCGATCATTGGTCTGATAAGTGAAGAGTACAGGGAACAATGACCTCACTAGATCTGGATGTGAATCCCTTCATGATCAGGTGGGCAATGTAGAAGGTCTTTATAACCACTTTAGCAATGTGAGTGTCAGAAGAAAGGCCACTGTACACCTGGGTCCCCAGGTCCATGATAACCTCCTCTGTGCTTAGAGGATTGCCACCTATATGGTAGCTTGGGGTTTCCTTGCTCTTCCCGGTATGACTATACATGTTTTGGCATCTAACCTCAGGCCATGGCTCCGGCACCAGCTATCAGTCGTGAGTCCCTTCTGAAGGATATCCGTGTCTGATGCACTGTCCACTATGGCACCCAGTTTGCAGTCATCTGCAAACTTTGTTAGCCAAAGTCCTCCCATGTTGGCCTGTACTTCTGAGAAGTAGATGACGAACAATAGGGGCCAAGGACCAAGCCCTGTGGGACACCACTTGTGACGGCTTGGAGTCTGACATAGCGCCAGCAACTCTAACCCTGTGGGTCCTGTCCTTAAGCCAGTTTGCAACCCATCTTGTGACATATGGGTTCACATTTAAGTTGGTAGGTTTTTCTACAATACCAGTGGGGTATTGTGTCGAAAGCCTTTGCAAGGTCAAGGTAGGCTGTATGGACTGCCTTTCCCTCATCAATGGCCTTAGTGACTGTTTTGAAGAAGAACCAAGTTCAAAAGGCATGATCTGCCCTTGACCAAGCCAAACTGGGACGGGTCCAATGTCTGCATGTCCCCTATATCTTTGTTTATGAGCTCCATTATGATCCTCTCCATGGCTTTGCAGACTAGACTTGTTAAGCTTATGGGCGGTAATTACCAGGGTCCATAGAGGCACCTTTGTGCAGATGTGCACAACTGGACCCTAACCAGGCTGTTGTGCACACTATGGAAATGTAAAGCAGTGATAGGACTAAAGCCCAGGATACTGTCCACCACAGTGAAAGTACTGAACCACTACACTATACAGTACTACAGTGTTAGGTCAGTATGAACAGATGTTGACATTTGTATGCAAAGTATTCCATGCAAAACCTGCAGGCACAGTATAATCCCTGTTGTGTTCACACAAAAAGCAGTTGGACAGTAACTACACAACATGGCACAGAACACACAACCAAAAACTGGAGATATTTGTTGAAGGTCACACTCATCCACAAATGTGATGGGCTGCAGAGTTCAATATATGGAAAGCTCACACTGGGCATGCTCACACACTTTGATAAATGAGACATCTTTCACACAACATGCCATGGGAAGGCTGAACTGGGCATGCTCACACACTTAGTCCAAATGTTCCTCTTAGCAACTGGGAAAACACACCACAGGATGCTCATTCCCCTTTCTAAACACTGATGATGTCAGCACCCTATAAGTATATCAGGAGAAAAAAATATCTCACTAATCTGAATAGCACACTCTGCTAATGTGTCTGTCTCTAGTGTCATAACATAGTTAGGTAGGGGTTCGAATCCAGCAAGTGTGTGTGAAGGAAGTTAAGTGTATATGAAAGGAGCAGCCTTTTTGGCAACTGTGGAAACACACCACAGGATGTTCATTTCCCTTTCTAAACACTGATGATGTCAGCACCCTATAAGTATATCAGGAGAAAAAAAATCCCCCAGCAGTCTGAATAGTGCACTCTGCTAATGCATCTGTCTCAAGTGTCATAACATAGTTAGGTAGGGGTTTGAATCCAGCAAGTGTAAAGGGGTGTAAGTGTATATAAAAAAGACATCCCTTTTGGCAACTGTGGAAACACACCACAGGATGCTCATTCACCTTTCTAAACACTGATGATGTCAGCACCCTATAAGTATATCAGGAGAAAAAAAAAATCCCCCAGCAATCTGAATAACGCGCTCTGCTAATGCATCTGCCTCTAGTGTCATAGCATAGTTAGGGAGGGGTTTGAATCGTGTAAGCGTGTATGAAAAAGACATCCCTTTTGGCAACTGTGGAAACACCACAGGATGCTCATTCCCCTTTCTAAACACTGATGATGTCAGCACCCTATAAGTATATCAGGAGAAAAGAAATCCCCCAGCAATGCGAATAGTGCACTCTGCTAATGCGTCCGTCTCTAGTGTCATGACATAGTTAGCTAGGGGTTTGAATCCGCCAAGTGTGTGTGAAGGGGGTTAAGTGTGTATGAAAGAAACATCCCTTTTGGCAACTGGGAAAACACACTACAGGATGCACATACCCCTTTCTAAACGATATCGCAATTAGTTATGGCTTTTGATTCCAGACATGTCATGTGTGTTTTGCTCACACAGAATGCCCATGTGTGCGGGTTGTTTCTCACAATAATGCATGACATCGATTAAACCAGTTATGGCAATGCACACATGATGTATGTGTGTGCCAAATACACATATGTACCTGTGACCTTCAATAGTTACCATGTATGATGCCTGCCACATGTGAATACATGGTATTTGCACAGGGTAACATTATGACTGTGGTCCTCTGTGCAGGTGCTGCATGTGGGATGTGTATATACAGTGTGAGATGTAGATTCTATCAACCTAGTAGTGAGGGATACACACCTGGTCTGGGGCATATAGTCAACATGTTGTTGATGAACAGGTGCTGCATGTTTTCACCTGTTGTGGGAGTGGTAAGAAGTTGTTCATAGCAATGCAGTGACCACATGCTAAGAATCGTTCAGCTAGGGTGTTGTAGCTACAGTAATTGATTACCATTCAGTAATATGTCAGCATTCCTGGTGAGGGTCTGATGCCAACCAAGGTCAGGGTTCTACCAGCCTGTGTCACTTGCTCAGTGAGCCCTTCCATGTTCCCTATCATGTATCCCAGTGAGGGACATCACACATCAGCTGTAGTGGCATGGACAATGACTGAGTCATATGTGTCCATGCATCTGACTGACCTGTATGCTTGTGTTATGTGGTGGACCATAGTGCCCCATGAGCATATCACTGTGACCTTCACCTTGTCCAGCCTGGTGAGCATGACCTCACTGTACTGGGCAATAAAAGTACCTAACACAGCTGCAGCAGTAGTGTTGTATAGCTGTACAGACTGTGCTTGTTTGGCACACAGGATTTGTGTGCTATGTGTTATGCGTGCTGTGTTCAGGCCTAACGTATGCCTGTGTGCCAGCTGCAGAGGGGTCTGACACTCAGGCAGGATCCTATCCTTAGGCTCCACGAATGGCTCGGTGTGTTTCCGTGCTTGTATTGCTGTCAGTGTAGGTCCACATCAGACTGGTATTGCAGTCACTGTAGTATTTCATGCCATCTGACAGGTTATGCCAGTACTAGGTTCAGAGTGCTTAGTCCACAGTTTGGCCATGTGTTTCCATCCCATACATGTGTTGTGCATCCATGGGTAGGGGATAGGGTTGACTGTGTACATGTGGCAGCTGTGACATTACTACATGACTCACATATTCCACAACTGTACCATAGAGGTGACTGACAACTGACCTTTGCACATGCTACCATAGTATTGAGATTGCATTGGTGATTAACAGCACATAGGGCCAATGGTGAACAAGATACATAGGTCCATAGGTTCATACTAGGCTATATGCCCTAGGGCATTTATACACCTAGCCAGAATGTGTGTGGCTTTCACCATGCATTGTAAATCTATCTTGCTATGCCCTTTTCCAAGGTTAGTATACTGTGCCTCTGTCTAACAGTGACACATAAGTGATGCCCAGGGTAAACCTACAATGTCACATCCAGTCATTAATATCCCTCTTGAAGATAGTCACTGAGTGACTCTGCCTAACCTCTATTGGGATATTATGCCAGAGTGAAGGGAGCCTCTGAGTTATGAATGTGTCCCTCCAGCATGTCCTATGTATATCACTCCTGAGGTTCAAGTCTTTCCAGCGTAGCCTGATGGGATCTGGATATTCTGAGGTGCAGCATGGCCATTAAGTCAGGGTCTGACATGGCTTTATATGTCAGGCACAGATTGCCTATGAAGAGGCAGTATGCCACTGAGTAGAGCTGCTGTTTCTTTAACCAGTCAGTATGTGGCATCTGTTTGAGCCCTTTGATCCTCTTGTTGAGGTACTTTTGTGGTCTTTCCAGTTGCTGCAGGTGTCTGGTAAGGTGCATGCTGACAGGGGCATTGTAGTCAATTATGGGCATGATGAGGGATGAGTAAAGAGGCACAATGTCCTCCTCTGATCTACATGTGAATCCCTTCATGATGATGTGGCCTATATAGAATGTTTTCCTAACCACTTTGGCCATGTTGTTGTCAAATGAGAGAATGCTATCAACTTGTATACCCCAAGGTCCATAATTCCTTCGTCTGCACTTAATGGATTAACACATATGTGGTACTTTGTGGTCACTTTGTTTTTGACAAAGGGGATGACTATACACTTTTTGGCATTCAGCTTGAGGCCATGGCTGTGGCACAAGTCGTGTGTTTCCAAGAGGCTCTTTTGGAGGATGCGTGTGTTAGCTGGAGAGTTGATTATGGCGTCCAGTTTGCAGTCATATGCGACTTGCTCAGCCACAGTACTTCCATGTTGGCCTGTACCTCTGATAAATATATACTGAACAAGACAGATCCCAGGGCTGAGCTTTGTGGGACACCACTTGTAACTGGTTTTGAGGCTGACATGGCTCCAGCAATTCTAACCATGTGTGTTCTGCCCTTGAGCCACTGTGCAATATCTGTAGTGACATAGGGGTTAATATGTACACTGGTGATCCTCCCTAGAATGCACAAGTGGGGTATTGTATCAAAGGCTTATGCAAGGTCCAGGTAGGCTGTGTAGACCACCTTCCCCTTGACAGTGGCTTTGGTGACTGTTTCAAAGAAATCAAACAGGTTTGAGAGGCAGGATCTGCCATTAACAAAGCCAAACTGTGTATGATGACGTGTCTGTAGGTCCCCAATATCTATATTTATGAGGTTCATGATGATCCTTGCCATAGCTTTGCAGACCAAGCTATTCAGATGTATGGGGCGAATAGTGTCCAGGATCCGTTAAGGCACCACCTGAATGTAGAGGGACCACTGTTGCTGTACGCCACTCTTTGGCCACATATCGTGTAGTAAGGCTGGGATTGAACAGTAGTGTTACGTCTGGGTGTAGCTCTTCTTGGGGTTCATGTAGGACACAGCCTGGGACACTGTCTGGTCCCATTGCTGCAGTGTTTATTGCTTTGGAGAATGCATATCTTACCTGAGCATCTGAGATGTCAGGGGGGGGGCAGCACTCTGCTGGGAGAAATATTTGCCCTTTGGGTGTGGAGGGGGGGAGAAGGTAGCAGTGAACCTGTCCACTAGGATGTTGGCAATGTCTGTGTGTTTGGTATTTCGTGTGACATCTTGGACTACCTCTGAGTATATCTGGGTATTACCACCCAGGTTCCTAACATAACTACAGAAAGCCTTGTGATTATCCTCAGTGTCTTGTGGAATCTTCTCTCAAAGATGGCCTTAGACAATCTTATGGGTGCCTGTAGTTGTCTTCTAATACTCATCAGTGATGCCTTCACATTTTGGGAGTTTGTTGTATCATGTAGTAGCTTCATCCTTCTATTGTATAGTTTGTTTATGGCTGGTGTCCAGCACACAGGACGTCTGCCTTTGGAGGATTGGGTCTTGCTTTCATTTAGGATTGCATGATCCATGCATTCCTGAATGTGTCCCTAGAATGCCTTTATACAGGTATCTGCAGTCTGGTCCATATTTTCAACAGGCCTGGGGGCTTTTAAGGTTTCCACATCATTTATGAGGAGTGTGAACATGCTTGGCATGAGTTGTTGACTGTATTCTTCTGTGCAGGGGGTGGCCTTGGGATGTGAATATCCAGTGAGATTAGTTTATGGACTGATCTTACCAGTGAGGGATACACTTCTGGTCTGGAGCATAGAGTCCCCATGTTGGTGATGATCAGGTTCAGTATGTTTTCCCCTCTTGTGTGAGTGGTAACAAGTTGTTCCATAGCATATTGGTATATAAATTCCAGTAATCTGTGGGCTAGGGTGTTGGAGCTACAGTCATGCTCCCAGTCTATGTTTGGGTAGTTTAACCCACCCAATATAATGGTGTATGGACAGACCTACATATTTCCAACTGTTTTCAGGAAGGCCAAGTGCGGTTCTTGTGTTTGTGAGGGTGGTCTGTAGCAGGCTATAACCTGGAAGGCAGTTTTACCCATTGTTACCTGCATATGGATAGTCTCTGATGTTTGGTGCTTTGCCACCAACCTGGAGGTGTGGGTATCTTGGATGAATATCAATACACCCCCTCCTTTTGTGGTTTTGTGCAAGTTTTGGGCCTGAAAAGCATAGTATGAGGTATAACTTGGTAGTGCTGGAGTGCTGTTGGTAGCCCTGAACTGCATCTGTTACTGCACAGATAGTGATGTTCCCCATGCTGAGGAATGTTTTGAGTGTGTGCATCATCAGGTTTAGAGTCCTGCAGTGGCATAAATGACTGCTCATGTGGACAGATGCCAGGTAAGTCATATGCAAAGTGTCACAGGCAATGTACATGTGCACAAGAGAAACACTGACATTCTGTCAAGTGAGACATGAACATACATATAGTAAGCTATGCAGATGTCACTAGGAGTCCACAGAAGCTGTGTAACTCTGCATGGCAGGTCGATCAGTATTCCAGGGTAACTGCAAGGAAACATGTATGCAAACATAGCTACTGTAAGCAGGGCTGCATGTAGTCCATTGTACAACAAACAAGCTGTACCACTATCACTAGGTAACACTGCAAATGCTCACCAGCTGACATATGACTACCTATGTCACCAAAGGTGATACTTACCAGACCACGGACAGAAATGACATGGCCAGACAAAAATCACCCAAAAATGAAAATATTTTTCCCGGGGGGAAACAGACCTTAAATTGGTCCCGTGTTCCAAAAACAAGGGGCCCGTCCAAAAAGGCCAAAAAAAGGTACACCCTTATAATGGGAAACCCTTCAGAAAACAATGAGAACCTTTCCAACTAACAAGGGGGAGGGTACATTTAAAGGGCCCTTTTCCCTGTGGTGTAGGGGGGTTTCCACATTTCACAAAAACCGTTTTCCCCAGCAAGTACAAGGATGGGCACCCTTTCCACTGGGGGAACAAGGAAAATCCCCGGCCAACATGGAAAGGAGCACGAAACTTTTAAAAACCCTCTTTTTTTAAAAATCAGGAATCCCAACAGCCCTGCACACGGAGGTTTGACCCCTGCAAAAAACCTCTACTGGGTTCGTAAAACCCAAAAAATCTTTTGAAATTTATTTTACAATACCCCGGGGTTATATTCAGAAATCTTTTGGGTTTTGGAAAAGGTGTAAAATTTTTCCCCAAAAAAAAATATCTGTACAAACAAACTGGGTAAAAATTTCTAATTTTGGAAGAATTTCCCTCAAAAATTTTTGGGGGCCGGAACCATTTACTAATCCCCATTTAGTACTGGGTCCCCCAATGAAAAATTAAACACTTTGTGTGGGGAAAAACCCATTAGCAATGGGAAAAAGGGGGACTCAGGTCCCGGGTTCCCTTTTGGGAAAAAACTGGGGGGGGTGTTTGGGGGACTTATAACCCCTTTTAAATTAAAGTTCCCCAGTATGTTAAAAAGCCCTCTGCAATGTTTCTTTTCCAGGGGTTTTTAAATAAATTAGGAGGGGGTTTGAAACCTGAAAAGGGAATGTAAAGGTTGTTTTTTTTTGTTTCTTTTAAGCCCTTTTGGAGAAAAGTGCCTTTTCCAACGGGGGAACCCCCCAACCCAAAAGGGGCACATTTCCCCCTTTTTTAAAAACAAGAATGAGTAGAAAACCCCTTGGGCAATTGGGGGAAAAGGGTTTTCCCCTTTTTGCAAAAACCACCTGTAATGTGTTCTGTCTCCTGGGGTATAACCCCAAAAATTTGGGGGGTTTGAATTTTCCAAAAGGAAAGTTTGTGAAGGTTTTTAGTGTTTGGGGGTGGGGCCCCAAGCCCCGGGGTTTTGGGGGGTGGTTTTGCCAAATGGGGCCATGTGAGGGGGCCATTTTTCCTTAAAAACATGTTTGCAGACCCTTTTTTACCAAACCCATGCAACAGGACCCCTGCCGTCCTTAGAAAAGGTACCCCCCCCCTTTTAATTTTCACCATGTAAGGAATATTAACCCAAAAAGGTTTTGAAACCTAATGTCCCAAGGGTGGATTTTTGGGTTTTCTGGTTTTGGGCATTTCCCCCCATGGAAAACCCCGGTTTGGGGTGGCAAAGGGTCCAATATGAAACCCATTACACTTTTCTTGGGGTTTTCCGCATGTATCCCTAAGAAAGGGAAAATGGAAACCACAACCTTTTCCCAAAAATTTTACTTCCCTGTTTTCACATCCTGGGGAAGGGGAAAATAATGGAAAGGCAGGTTAAGCCTTCATGGTTAACCCTGTTGTTCAGGGGTTTTTAAACAATACTACAAGGTCCTGGGAAACCCACTCCATTCGGATTTTTCCCCCAAAAGGATTAGGAACCCCCAAAAAATCTTTCTAAAACCCGGTTTTAGCCTTTAAGATACCCTCAAACCCCCTTTCTTACTTTTGGGCACCTACTGTGAGGGCAGTGTTTCAGGTTTGGCCCCCATTGTTTTTGGGGGTTCCTTTTGGGGGCCCCCCTTTTTTGGAACCCAAACCCCAAGGGGGGGGGTTTCAATATTTAAATTAAATTAACCCCCAATTTGGTGGAAATTTTTTACTGGTTTAAACCATTTAAAGTCAGGAAAATTTTAAATTTGGGGGCCCTGGGGAACAATTGTTAGAACTGCATTTTTCAAACCCATTCCCAAAATGGGGGGAAAGGGCATGAAATCCCCCAGTAATAAAGAAGGGGTTCACTTTCCAAAAAAGGTTCCTTTTGGGTCTTTATACCAAAACCCCTCAAAGGGCCAATAATTAGGACAATGCCCCTTAAAGGATGTTTCCTTTTCCAAGGAAACCTTTTTCAGGAACTGGAAAAACAAAGTATTTTTTTTAAAGGGGGGATTTAAAAGGGCCAAAAATGCCAATTGGTTCCCAGAAAGAAAAGGCCCGCTTTTTATCATGGCATTTTCCTGGGTTCAAGGCAATCCCCTTCCCGATTCAGGCCCTTAAAAAACCCCGGTTTTAAGGCAGTCCCCCTCTCCCAAACTCCCATTTTAAACCAACACCCGAGACCCCCCTTAGCCAAATAAAAAGGCCTAAAAGTTTTAAATTTAGGAAAGGGCCCCTTTTCCCCTTTTTAATCTCAAGTTTTTTTTTTTGGTTTTTGGCAGATCCCCCATTACTCTTTCCATAAATCCCAAGAGTGGATGGAAAATCATTTAATTGTCCCGGTAAAAAAACTTTTGGGGTTTTTTAACAGACACAGAAAAACAAGTTAAAAAGGGCATTAAACAAAATAAATTTTTTTTTTGGGGGGGCCCCAAAAGCCAAAAAACTCAGGTTTAAAAAAGGCCCTTTTGGGAAAATAAAAGTTTTGGGAAATGAACCCCTTTTGGAATCTAAGTTTCGCCAAGTTCCCCTTGGGGTGGGGAAAGCAGGTAATGGGCCCCTATTTTAAAAGGCCCCAACAGCCTGAAACCTTTTTTGGGGTTTAAACCCCCAACCCGTTTTGGGTTTCCATCCAACCCGGGGGAAAAAAGGGGAAAAACATTAAAAATAGCCCAAACCTACCCAAAAACAAAACAAGCACATACACTAAAACCCGCTTTTAAGTATGTACTCACCCGTTTTTACCAGAAGGACGTGAAAGGGAACCCGCACCCACCCAAAAATAACCAAAAAAACATCTGGCCCCCCTTAAAACTTAACCAAAAGAAAAAATTCCCACAAAAGGGGATGTAAAATTCACACACTACCCCCCCAGAAGGGGGAGGGGACACCCCCTTTTTTGTAGTGGCCACATAAAACAAAAATTGTATAACAATACGGAGGTATCAGCCAGGGGGTTAAAAATGAAAACAAGGCCCCTGTGGCACAGGGAAAATCTTACATTTACCAAATCACAGTTATTTCAAAAGGAGAAATTTAGGTTTTTTTCCCCCATTTCCTACAAAAAAGTGGAAATTATTAACCCCAATGACTGTTAAATCCCTATAATTCAATTCCAGGTAACCAAACCCCAACATTCAAAAAAACATAGTTTCAAAAAGGTACCCGGATTTATTGTTCAAAAAACATAACCAATTACAGATTGGGTAAAATTAAACCCCCCAAAAACAGGGGTTTGTAAAAATTTTTCGTGCCCTAATTTCACAGTGGCCCCACCAAAGAGGAGGAAATTTAAAATAACCCCGGGGAATTTTTCTGAATTTTATATGCTAATGGCCTTGTGTTTTAAATATAAATTTTAAATTGGAAAAATGTAAGGGGAATATTCATTGTTATAATTAGGAAACCCCCTGGGGGGGAAACCACCATGGACATCCCTAAAAGATAGTGAACCCCAAGAACATTTGAAATTTAAAAAAACACATTTAATTTTCATTTGCATTAAAACCGTTTTTTAATTTGCTGTGTCAGTGGGGCTAATTTCTGTTTTTGGGGGTGGTTTT
Source organism: Protopterus annectens (assembly GCF_019279795.1). Classification (NCBI taxonomy): domain Eukaryota; kingdom Metazoa; phylum Chordata; order Ceratodontiformes; family Protopteridae; genus Protopterus; species Protopterus annectens. The sequence continues at coordinate 1,413,938,177 of NC_056745.1, forward strand.
GTTCCCCCGCCAAATTTCTTTTTTTTTCCCTGCTCCTTTTTTTTTCGGGTTTTGCAATGAAAACTTTCAAAGTGTAGGTTTTAAACCCGGAAAGCCCTTTTGTGGTTCTCTGGTCCCTGTAAAGGCCTCTGGCCCAAATTTCCCCCATTTTTTGATGCACCCTTTTAAAAAATTTATTGCCTGCCCTGTGATTTTTGGAAAGGAAAAAGGGGAGTAATACATTGCCCTTTCAAATTTTGGGGGGCCTGCTGGGATTTCGCAAAACCCGTGGGGTTTGGAAAAAGGAAAGGAGGATGTTTTCCCTGTTATGCTGTGTTTAAACAGGGGCTCATTTCCCCCACCTTTTTCCGGTAGGAAAGGGTAAAGCTACTAAAACCAAACTAATTTTAAGTAAGATAAAATTATTAATTATAATGTGTCATAACAAAACCTTTTTAATTTTCCCAAACACAAGCAACTAACCCAATTAACCCGTTTTCTTTTTAACACTTGGAAAAAAAAGGAGGGGGGAAACCAGTTTAATTGGGGAAAGTAAAAGGGGTTTGCCTTTTACAGGTTTGGGGTGGGGCACACCCTTATTGCCTTTATTTTCAACCACATTAAATGGTTTAAAAATTTTTTAGCCCCCTAAAAAATTCCTGTAAGAGGGGGGTCATGGCCCCTTTCTTATCATCAGGCCTTAATTTTTACAATGGTTTGGGTGGGCCTAAAAGTAAGCAATTTTTCCCCAAATATACAAAAGGGATCAAATCAAAAGTGCTTAAGGGACCCTTTTAAAGAAAAATTTAGTGGCTCCCGGGCAACTGTGTTCAGGAATTTTGGTTTCCCGCATTTACCCATGTTTCCCCCAAATAATGTGATGGAAAAAAACTCCCTAACCACATATTTTAAGATTAATTAACTAATAAATAAATTAAATATTTAAAAGGTTTATTGTAATAACTACCCATTAGGAATTCCCTTCATTATTTTCCCAAAAACAAAAGGGGGGGGTTTTTGTTTCCCCCAAACCCAGTATGGGAACCAGTAATTTGGGGGATTTAAAAAATAAATGTTTTGGGTAAAAAAACACATTTTCCCATTTTTGCCCCTTTATATTGAACCTATAACCATGTTATTTTATTTTGCCCCTATGTTCTTGTTGGTAGGTTTTGGTAATTTTTGCCCGGCTAGTGAAAAAATCCCGGGGTTCAACTACGTGGGTTTATTTTTCCAATTATCAGGCCTGTTCAATCCCCAAAAACCCAAAAGGCACTTTTAAGATTAAAAACCAAAGGTTGAGCCCCCGTTTTCTGGAAACCACCAAACTGGGGGTTTAAAACTCCACAACCCCAAAATGTGCATTTTCCTTTAAAGAAAAAAAAGGGGGGAGAAGGAAATTGGGGAAAAAAGGGGTCCAAAAGGGAAAACATGGGGAAACAAGGGTTGGGTTTGCAGGGAAGGGTGTTAATTACCCCAAATGCCCAATTGGCCTTTTCAGAAAAGTTTTGGGCCCCCCTTTTAAAAGCAATTTGGTTTACAATTTTTGGAAAACCTTTCCACCCTGAGGAGGGCCCCCCAACATTAAAACCGTTGTTTCAAAATTGGGAAATTAAAGTTTAAAGTCCCCCGGGACATTTGGGAACATTACAGCTATTTAAATGGGGGGAATAAATTTTTTTTAAAGTGCCCTTTTTTTAACCAAGGGAGGAATTATGTCAGGTTTTTAAAGGGGTTTTGGGTTTTTGGGTATTAAAAAACCTTTTTTTTGGGGGAAAAAAGGGGTTTAAAAAGGTTTTTTGGGTAGGGGTTAACCCCCCCCCCGGACCAAAAAACCAAAACAAGGACCGGCCAATTTACCAAAAAGGGTGGGTGTTATTTACCCCATTTGGGGGGGGGTTACACCCCAATTTTGGAACGGGACGGGGGGAGGGGTTTGGGGATTTTTTTCCCCAAGGGCCAAAAATTGAGGGGCCCAAACCCGAATTGGGCCCAACAGTTTTTTTTTGGAAAACTGAATTTTTTTCCCCCAACCCATTTAAAGGGGGGCCCAAGTTTTTTTTCCCAAAAAATGTTCCCCTTTTTTACAAACCCAAGGGACCCTTTTTTTTGCCCCCTTTTTTTTTTTTTTTTTTTTTTTTGGGGCCCTTTTTTTTTTGCAAAAAAGGGGGGGGAAAAAAACGGGGCCCTGGCCCCCGGGGGCCCTTTTTTTTGCCACAAAAGGCCTTTTTTTAAAAGGGGGTTTGGGCATTAAAGGGGGGCCCAAGAACAAAGGAAAAATTTCCCTTGGATTTCTCCCCCTTCCCGCAAACCCCAAAAAAAAGGGGAAAACCGGGGACAAAAAAACCCTTGGGAGGGGTGAGGGGGGAACGAGCCCCCCGGCCAATTTTTCTTTGGCCCCCAAAAGGGGGGGAACCGGGCCCCATTTTCCCCTTTGGGGAAAGGGCGGGCCCTTTTTTTTTTCCAAACCAAAGGTTGGGCCAAAAGGGGGCCCAAAACCGGGGGAAAAGGAAGGGTCCAAAGCCCCCCTTTTGGGCCCAACCCTTAAAGGGTGCCCAAAGGGGGGCCCCGTCGGGGGGCCAAGGGCCCCCCCGGGGGTTGGGGGGGGGAGGGTTGGGGGGGTTCCGCCCCTGGGGGGGGGGCCTGGGCCCTTCCCCAAAGGGCCCCCCTTCTAGGTTTGTGAGTATGTTATGTTAGTTTGGGTTAGTGGCATATTATTCCATTCAAATTAGTTGTAACAGCATGCATTGGTATTCCCATTAAACAAACACCCAGATATTAACACCATTGAACAGTGGGCATAGCAATATCACATGCATTATTTGAACAGAAATATACAATCAAACAACATGCAGGGTTGATTAATGGCAACAGGCCATGAGGTTTGCAGGTATGAACAGGACACATGCAACAACAGACATGCATATATTTTTGAAACAGGACAAATGTCCATGGTTAATGAAATGTTCACATACCAATATTTAGTGAGTGTTTTAATTTGCAATTATAGGGTGGGGTGGAGAAAGAAAATGATGACACATTCACAAATTATGCATTGATATACATTTGTAATAGAAACACAATTAACTTGTGGGTGATAGTTTCAAAATGATTTTTAATTGACTGTCATGCTAGACCTGTTACAGATACATCACTATCCTAGTTATTTTGAATTTGATCAGATACATCATCCTGCTATACTTTGATGACAGAGCAGGGGACAACTATGGATGTTTAGTATGTCAGACAATCATTCATTCTATCTGCAAATTGTTGACTGTCATCACCATATACAGATTTTGGCCTGAACATTCAAGATTCAGACACACTGAAATCAGTTTGGGATGTTAAGTTTTAATTCTACATGCATTTAGTTCTGTAGAACCACACTGAAGCCTATATATTCAGGAGTTATTACTACTTTATTCATTGATACATGACCCTTTCTGTCACTCTCACACATCCTGCAATTTCACAGTTCAGGTTGATACTTCTAGGCTTTGTTCACATATTAGACCTGTGGTGATTCCAACACTTTCCAGCAGCCTCACTTCTGTCATGATTCAGCATTTCAACAGGGGATATATCTCACATGTGATTACCTCAGATTCTGAAGCTGTACTCTTGAGACTACTGCAGGTTATACTACATTTAATTAATGGCGGGACATCTGTATTACAGCACTATGTATTTCTATCAATTATATTTCCAGTTACACTTGCATACTGATGAACCTGTTGCAGCCATACCTGCAGACTTTCACTTGTTGCTTGCACATTATATTACTTTTAATCAATACACTGGAGTGTTCTGCTACATGCTACACTATAATATTTATTTACAAGTACTAGGTGGGGTTACTAACCTGCATGGTATAGCGCCGCAGCCTGTGGTCATATGCCATTCGATTCATAGAGCGGACACCTGCAGCTGTAATACAAAACGAGTAATATTGGACTACACATCTCCATGGTATCAGCTAGTTGAATTCCTTACATACATAAGTAAAATGTAACTTACTCAGTAGTGGGGCGTTGGGCATATCCCGGGCCTCCTGATCCATTGGGTCAACTGGTCTTCTTTACGCCGCCCAGGTCCGCATGGTAGTGACGGACCTGCTCACCAGTACGTGGAATCCCAGTAGCACTAGTGAGATCATGAGCCAACTGGTCCCATGCCTCCGCCCTGTATGCTCCCCATGAGACCTGGCCCTGCATGAGTTGGGCCTCATGATGGTGAACTGGGAGCCAGACCATGTATCTGGACTCCTCAACGCCCCACCGCTGTGCCTCGAAGCAACATCCCTCACCTACTCCACTCATTCTGCCTGCAGGTGTATTCTACAATCGCTTATGCTGTGTATTCCGCCTATGGAGCTTATATATGCTGATTTTCCCAAGACATTGCTCTGATTGGCCGTTTTGGAATTGTATCTACTTCACAGAAACTGCTTTCTCATGCTCCATTTTGGATTATATCCTATATATATGCTATTTCTGCATTTCTAAGTACTGCTGTCATGGCTTAGTGGTTTAGTACCTTGACTCTAGTGCATGGTATCCTGGGTCTCGAATCTGACCACTGATTTTAATTTTCATGACTGTCTAGAAATGAGTTGAGGACCTGTCAATCAAACATGCCAAAAGCACTTCTTAAAACAGGTTCTGCTCGGTTGCGCTGAGCTAACGACAAAGACCGGGCGGTTAACTTGTGGAGCGACGCACACCTCCGCACAAACGGTGTGCTTGGGTTAAACCTTAATTGGCTAGTAACACACATGTTCAGCTAAGTACACCTAGTTGCACACAGTTTGAGCCTGTTAAACCGGTGCTTAGCTACGGGCAAGCAATTTGCAGCCTTTGAAATACTAGTCAGCTACGGGCACTCTGTCTCACAGCAGCTTAGCTATCACTACATTTCTAAATAATTTTATTATTGTATTACTTGAAATATATGCTCCATTTCATTCCATTTTACAAAAGGAAATACTTTTACATTTGTACAATACTGTCAGGGGCCTTTTTAGTGCTTATTTACAAAAAAAAAGGTTGTTGTGTGGACTCGAACCTTTCCTGCCTGCTCTTAAGCCGACAACTCTACCGCTATGCTATTACTTCTTGGCTTACTTTGCATATTTAGTTCTTAAATCCTTTTCCACTGATTGCTAACTGCAGTTGCGCTTAGTAGCACACCACAAGACACGAGCAATAATGCAGTAGCAAACATTTACGGGTTTTAAAAAAAAACAGTTTTCATTTTCATTTTATAACATCTGTTCACTTTTACATTGCTGGTCTGTGGGGCATGTGTTGTGTAGTGTGTTTATTCACATTTCCATGGCCTCTCGTGGCTGTTTACTTTCAGCCATTCTAGACTTCCGGGGGCGTGTCCGCTTGCAGGGCTTAGCCTACGGACACGCCCCTTACTGTCTTACACGGACCGTGTAAGAGTTACGGTGTGATTCAGCATGCCTCATGCACCTCATGTATATGCATGACATGCTGACATCACAAAGCGACCAGAGCCTCCGTGTAAGAGTTATAACTCTTACACGGAGGCTTCCTGAATCTGGCCCCATGTCTAAAAAACCGACACCCAGGCCACATGCTCAGGCCTCTATGCCTAAAAAACAAATGATAAAAAGGGCTGAAGACCTAGTAACTCTAATCAGGGGTAGCGAACCCCCCCTTCTAAGAGGCCTAGGGCTGAGCTTGATTATGAATCTTTTGATCAGGATTCTGTTTTTTCTGACTCTTCTGATGACCTGAATTTGTCTTTGCTTACTTATGAGGATTCTGATGCAGAGGACTGTATTCCCTCTGCTTCCCCTCCTGCAGATTTTTCTTTTGGGGAAACCTTACATACTCTAAGGGAGAATTTTCTCTGGGAAAGTTAGGAATTTTCTGATTAAAAAAAGAGGCATAGGGATTTCCTTCTCCTACCTCAGCATAGGCCTTTGCCTATTCCTCCTGTACTAGACATTGTTGATGATGCTTTCTCGGAATACAGTTTGGCCCCTGATTCCCTGCCTCCTGATCCCAGTAAACCCGACAGATACTACAGGGTCCCTGAGTCCCACAAGTTACTTTTCAAAAATCCTACTGCAGATCCAGAGACTATTTCACAGGGGGCCAAGGGCATTAAGGTTTCTTCTGCTAAAAATCCTACCCCTTCTGATAGAGACTCCAGGGTGCTAGATAGATGGGGTAAAAAGGTTTACATTTCAGCAACCTTGGACATTAGAGCATCAAACTGCCAATTTCATATGTTAAAATATCAGCAACATGTCACTTGCCTGCTTAAACAGAAAATTATGTTGATTCCTTACTGTGTGGAAAATAAAGACTTAAAGGATTTAATGCATTCTGCTGAACAAGTTGAAAAACATACTTTGCAATGTGGTTTTGATTCTTTAAAGGCCTCTTGCAGGGCTGCTGTTATTGGGTCTGTGCTTAGAAGGCATGCTTGGCTTAAGGAGCAATCTTTGCCTGATCATGTTAAAGCTAAATTGTTGGATGCTCCTTTCAGGAGAGGCCTTAGGTCAACTGGTGCCCTAGGCAAAAGGGCTCCACAGTGCCCCCTACCACACTACCTGGTGTTCCCATCCTGGTCTACCTACACCAAATAAATACTAGAAAAGCGCCTCTGCTAGAGCAGCGCCCTAGGTGGCCACCTAGTTGGCCTATGCCTAAGGCCGGCTATGGCTACTTTAAATCAGGACCGCCTGTTTGGCAACAAGGATGAAGTTGTTCTTAAAAAGATGGAAGATAAAGCTAAATCTATGCAAACTGTTAAAGATTTTGTACAAGTTCAGTCTCCTATATTTAGTAGGCACTGTCCCTCTAAGAATTGGTTCTTTTCAGGCCCTTCCAGGTCTTCTCAAGCCAAACCCAGACACAGCAAAAACCTCAGGTTTCAGTCCCAGGGGACTCACAGAATTAAGCAGGTGGGGGCCTCCACTTCTACGTCAGGGAATAGCAAGACTCCACCTATGGTAAACTGCCTCAATGACTTCCTTTTAAAATGTCCAAGCACTTATCTTCTGACTGCCCCTTTGGGGGGGATTGCTCTATGAACCTATAAACAATTTGGAATCCCTGCATGAATGTATGAGGTGTGCATCTAGTTTTCCACCAGATTAAAGGGTAAAAATTGATTGATAGGAAGGAGGTGAAAAAGAGAAGTAAGCACAGTGAGCAATTATGCAGAGAGCACAATATAGATGGGGAAGATGGGTACTTTTTTATGAGGCAGGTGCTACATAAAGAGACGATATGTTAGGGAAGGAAGTAAGATAAGTAAGAGGAAGGTAAGAAGGTAGGTAGTTTACAGATAAGTAAAGGGGAGACAATGGTGAGGGGAGGATTGTAAAACCAGCAAGGCTGAGTATAGATACAATGGGAAGGGAACACCATGATGGGGGACAGGGTGGGGTTATGCAGTGAACACCAGCTGAGATCCAGGGGTAGACAATTCACCATTTACCACAATCAATGGGCACTGTGTCAGAGGGTGGAAACAATACTTGACAGGGACATGACTCAGTCAGCTGCTGGAGTGGATTCTCCATCTGTCCAATTGGGGCTTCTAACCTCCTATTGATTATAATCATCATCATCATCATCCCTTTTTTCACTTTTCTACACAGTGTCAGGGTGTCATGTCAACTGTTGCCATCTCTGTCTATTCAATGACAGTCTCCTGGCTTCTTTGATAATCATGCCTGACTGTCGCAGGTCTTCTCTCACAAAATCCATCCAACTCTTTGCTGAATGTCCTTGTTTCCTCTTGCCTTCTTCCTGTCTGTCTCAAATCTTTTTCACCAGACTTTCTCCTTTTCTGCACATGTGACTGAACCACCATAACCTGTTCTCTATGACCTTTTCTGCAAATTGAAGCTATTTTGGCTTCTTCTCTTATGTCCTCATTTCTTCATCTGTCTCACAGTGTGCATCCTACCACACTTCTCAGGCACTTCATTTCCATCACCTCGAGCTTCTTCAACTATTCTGCCTTTACTGCCCAAGTTTCTGTACCATACAGTAGTACGGGTCGCACCACTGTTTTGTACACCTTACTTTTCTGCTTTTTTGGCATTCTTTTGTCATATACTACACCTGACACTCTATGCCAGTTAGCTGCAACCCTTCAGATTCTAGCTTTGACCTCCCCATTCAGACTTCTCTTTACCTCAACCACCCCTCCTAGATAGTTGAAGCTATTAACCTGTTCCACTATTTTCCCTTCCATCTCAATTCTTGGCTTATGATTTTCCCATTTGCTGCCATTACAGCTGTCTTATCTGTGCTCAGTGGCACCCCATGTGCCTTCAGTTTTGCGTTCCATTCCCCTATCCTTTGTTGCTCCAACCTGTTTGCTAATGTAGTCTCTCACCAGTATGAACAGCAGTAGGCTCAGAGCTGAACCCTGATGCACACCCACTCCTACTGGGAACCCCCTCTCTGAGGCTGAACACTGTTCATACTTGAGTCATTGGGTCTTTGTACATAGCTTTCACTAATTCTACCAGTGTTCTGGGACTTTGAACCACTGCAGGACTGCCCAAATTAGCTTTCTTGGGATACTGTCATATGATTTCTCCAAGTCTAGTAATGCTCAATTGGTCTCTTTCCTCATCACTAGCTTCTTCTCAAGAATATGTCCGACTGCAAACATCTGGCTGGTTGTGTTGCATTCTGATTGAATCCGAACTGCTCATTTCCCACCTTACTTTCTACCACTCTGTGTATTTATTTATCAGTCACCCTCTCCAGAACATTCATGCAGTGTTTCAGGAGTCTGGTACCACTGCACTGCCTACAGTTGAGAATGTCCCCTTTGTTCTTGAACACAGTCACTAGTATGCGTATTCTACAGTAATCTGGGATACGTTTTTCTTTCCATACTGTTCTGAGTACTCTCAGGATCCATTTATCCCCTATCTCACCCAGCAACTTTATCATGTCTGCTGTGACTTCATATGAGCCTGCTGCTTTCCCCTGATTTCATTTTCCTTAGTGCTGTTTGTACTTCTTATAGGGTGGCCTCCTCTTGTCTTTCATTGTAGCTGTGCCTGGAGCAGTACATCTTATGTGGGGTTTTCTTATTTTAGAAGCTGCTGGAAGTATTCCTTCCATCTACCTTTGATGTCCAGTGGACTGGTCAGCAGGCTATTGCTGGTTATTCCTGTTGATTATCTCCCTCTATATATCTGACAGTTGTCAATGGGTGAGAAAGATGCCATCATTGCTAGAAATGGGTGGCTGCAACAGTGTCAGAATTAATTGCAGGGCTACCTGTAGTGGGTGCTGGAGGAAGAGCAGGAGGTATGGAGGCCCGTATGTACCGAATGGTTCAAAAGATGGTGGTGCTGCTGCTACTGGCACCTGTTGGTGGGGTTGATATGTCTTGTCTGAGGGGATTGGTACAGGTCTTGATTCTGTAGCATATAATGGTAAAATTAATGGAATGAAGCAATATAATAAACAAAATAAATGTATGTAACAGAAAGGAATGTGTGATGGAAATACAAAGGTAAATGCAAAGAAAAAAAAAATAAAACCAATATGTACTTGTCAGATGCCTTTGTTATACCTGGGGGACATAGAGAGGATATCTCAGGCATTTGCATAAGGAGTAATCCATCAGTTGCTCATTTCCATGCTTCAGCATGTGGGGGAACATCTGGATGTTCCCATGTACCCCAGAGGAGGGAGCCAACACAATGTGGGATTTCTGTGCAATTGCCCATTTCTCTGAGGTACTGGAGGCCACAAACTGTACTCACATTGAACTAAAGGCACTGCTTAGAGCAAAATGTTGAATAACAAAAGGTATCGTTGTTGACTATGCAATCTTGTAAAAAGTATGTTGGTGATAAAAATCAAAATTTCCATGGATTTTCAAACAAAACATATTCCAAAGATAATTGAGTTTTTTTTTCAGAATCAATAACTCAAATAAGAATAAATCATATGTAGCAATAATTTATAAAATAATAAAAGAAGAGTTTTGTTCCACAGATTCATTATCTTGGAATTACTAATGAGAAGGCCTTATCTGATAAAGATAAATGCTTAATCCTTAAATCCGTGGGAAAATCTACTTCTTCTCCTTATTGGAAAACACATACATGGGGCCAGATTCAGGAAGCCTCCGTGTAAGAGTTATAACTCTTACACGGAGGCTGCAGTTAAACGGTGTGATGTCAGCATGTCATGCATATTCATGAGGTGCATGAGGCATGCTGAATCACACTGTAACTCTTACACGGTTCGTAAGAGAGTAGGGCGGTCCATAGGCTAAGCCCTGCATGCGGACACGCCCCGGGAAGTGTAGAATGGCTGAAAGTAAACAGCCACGAGAGAGGCCATGGAAATGTAAATAAATACACTACACAACACATTCCCCCATAGACCATCAGTGTACAAAGTGAACAGAGGCTATAAAATGAAAATAAAACTGTTTTATTTTTTAACCCCGTAAATGTGTGCTACTGTAGCCATGTGCTGGTGCGCTACTAGCGCAACTGCAGTTAGCGATCAGTGGAAAAGGATATGAGAACTAAATATGCAAAGTAAGCCAAGAAGAAATAGCTTAGCGGTAGAGTTGCTGGCTTAAGAGTAGGTAGGCAGGGTTCGAGCCCACACAACAACCTTTTTTTTTGTAAATAAGCACTAAAAAAGCCCCTGACAGTATTGTACAAATGTAAAAGTATACCCTTTTGTAAAATGGAATGAAATGGAGCATATATATTGAAGTAACACAATAATAAAAATAATTAGAAATGTACTGATAGCTAAGCTGCTGTGAGACAGAGTGCCCGTAGCTGCGTAGTGTTTAAAAAGCTGCAAACTGTATGCCCGTTGCTAAGCACAGGTTTAACAGCTGAAACTGTTTGCAACTAGCTGTGCTTAGCTTAACATGTGTGTCACTAGCCAATTAAGGTTTATCCCAGCGCACACCGTTTGTGCGCCGCTCCCACAAGCTAACTGCCAGTTAACAAGCGCAGACCTGCTTTTAAGTGCTTAAAAGTGCTTATGGCATGTTTGATTGACAGGTCCTCAACTCATTTCTGTCAGGAAAATTAAAAATCAGTGGTTAGATTCGAACCCAGGATACCATGCACTAGAGTCAAAGTACTAAAACACTAAGCCATGACAGCAATACCTAGAAATGCAGAAATAGCATATATATGGAATAAAATCCAGAATGGAGCATGATAAAGCATTTTCAGTGAAGTAGATACAATTCCAAAATGGCCAATCAGAGAAATGTGCGGGAAAAGCGGCATATATAAGCCCCATAGGCGGGAATACACAGCAGAACCGATTGTAGAACAGACCTGCAGTCAGAATGAGTGGAGTAGGTGAGGGACGTTGCTTTCGAGCACAGCATTGGGGCGTTGAGGAGTCCAGATACATGGTCTGGATCCTTGTCCATCATCACAAGGCCCAACTCATGCAGGGCCAGGTCTCATGGGGAGCGTACAGGGCGGAGGCATGGGACCAGTTGGCTCGTGATCTGACCAGTGCTACTGGCATTCCATGCACTGGTGAGCAGGTCCGTCACCACCATGTGGACCTGAAGCGACGTAAGCAAGACCAGTTGACCGAATGGATCCAGGAGGCCCGGGATATGCCCAATGCCCCACTACTGAGTAAGTTACATTTTACTTATGTATGTAAGGATTTCAACTGGCTGATACCATGGAGATGTGTAGTCCAATATTACTTCTTTCGCATTACAGCTGCAGGTGTCCGCTTCATAACCGCGAGACGCATGCCTGTGGCGGCTGCGCCACCATGCAGGTTAGTAACCCCACCCTGTACTTGTAAATAAATATTATACTGTTGCATGTATCAGAACACTGCAGTGTATTGATTAAAAGTAATATAATGTGCAAGCAAGAATTGAAAGTCTGCAGGTATGGCTGCAACAAGTTCATCAGTATGCAAGTGTAACTGGAAATATAATTGATAGAAATAAATAGTGCTGTAATACAGATGTCCCACCATTAATTAAATATAGTGTAACCTGCAGTAGTCTCAAGAGTACAGCTTCAGAATCTGAGGTAGTCACATGTGAGATATATCCCCTGTTGAAATGCTGAATCATGACAGAAGTGAGGCTGTTGGAAAGTGTTTGAATCACCACTGGTCTAATATGTGAACAAAGCCTAGAAGTACCAACCTGAACTGTGAAGTTGCAGGATGTGTGAGAGTGACAGAAAGGGTCATGTATGAATAAATAAAGTAGTAATAACCCTGAATATATTAGCCCCAGTGTGTTTCTACAGAACTAAATGCATGTGGGAAGTACAAATTAATATCCCAAACTGATTCCAGTGTGTCAGAATCTGGAATGTCTAGGCCAAAATCTGTATATGGTGATAACAGTAAACAATTTGCAGATAGAATGAATGATTATCTGACAGACTAAACAGCCATAGTTGTCCCCTGTCCTGTCATCAAAGTGTAGCAGGATCATGTATCTGATCAAATTCAAAATAAGTAGGATAGTGATGTATTTGTAACAGGTGTAGCATGACAGTCAAATAAAAATTATTTTGAAACATCAGCCTCAACTTAATTGTGTACCTATTACAAATGTATATCAATGTGTAACTTATGAATGTGTCATCACTTTCTATCTCCACCCAACCCTATAATTCCATATAACAACACCCACTAAATATTGGTATGTGAACATTTCATTAACCATGGACATTTGTCTGTTCAAAAATATATGCATGTCTGTTCGTGCATGTGCCCTGTTCATACCTGCAAATCTGATGGCCTGTTGCCATTAATCAACCCTGCATGTTGTTTGATTGTGTATTTCTGTTCAAATAATGCATGTGATATTGATATGCCCCTTGTTCAATGGTGTTAATATCTGGGTGTTTGTTTAATGGGAATACCATTGCATGCTGTTACAACTAATCTGAATGGAATAATATGCCACTAACCCAAACTAACATAACTACTCACAAACCTAGAACGCTTGGGAAGGCAGGTCCCAGTGGACCCACCTCTCCCACCTCAGCTGGTGACTGCACCTGGCACTAGTGCCCAGGCCGGACCCTCCTCCGGTGGCCCTGTGCCACCTTCGGGTGGAAGCGCTGCAGGGATGGGGCCCTGCCTCTGCAAGCGTGGCCGGAGGAGTTTGTCCACTCACTCTCCAAGGTGTCCGGTCTGTGGTGCAAGGGAGATCCAAGACTGCTCTTGGGCCCCTACGCCAGCTTGAGGCTCATGTGGCACAGCTAACGGCCCTGTCCGCTGCCCCGCCTACACAGCCCCCAGCACAGCCCCGTCCTGGGCTGTGAAGGAACAGTGGCAACTGCCTATGGGTGGGGATATCAGTTCCACTGTTGCCATCTGTGGGCTCATGTGTCTTGGATATCCCAACCTCCATCCCGCCAATTGTGTAACCCTCCACGGTGTCATACACGCCCCTGTATGCCTTGTCTGTCTTGTCTGTTAACCTACCCAACCTACCTCCCCAGCTATACCGACTTCCTTCACCTGACATACCACTCAAAAGGGCACTCTGTACCCACAAAAAAATTACGCCCCATACATAGCTGTCCATGCCGCACACATGTCCGCTTGACATTGAACATGTCTGCTTGACATTGAAACTGTTAATTACAATTGGCTCTACAACAAACATTAATGTTGCCCTGACACCTGTCTCAGGGGTGGAAGGTTTCAAATGTCTCACCAAAATACATGGAAATGCACAGCTGTTGCTGCTAAAGACATGGGCATCTATGGGCCTTACCTACATCCCTCCTGCAAATCCCACGCTTGTTTCCCCACTGTCTTACCCTCTTTGTGACCCCTTTTTCACCACTTTCCTGTCACCCCTTTTTCTTTTCTTTCAAAGAAAATAGCGCTGGTGTGCGCTTGTGTTAGCGGAGCTCACCGTCAGTGCGCATGCGTGAGCTCCGCGCAAACGAGCACAGACCTGGTTTTAAGTGCTTAAAAGTGCCTTTATGGCACTTTGATTGACAGGTCCTGTACTCATTTTGAAAGTCTGGAAAGAAAAATAAATTCCCACTGCCAGTCTCAAACCCAGGACCTTGGTAACATTAGTCTGTATGACCTACCACTAAGCCATGACTGCCATACAAGAACATAGTGCTAAAATAAATATAACATGTAATAGTAGGAATCAATATAAAGGCAATATAGGAGGTGTACTACCCAATACATTTCAGGTAGAGTTTTAATGGTCAATTACTGGATTCCCACACTAGTTCAGTGTTAACAGAAACAGCCCTACTAATTGTTCGCTTGTACATAATAATGTAAGGTAATGTACACATAAGAAGGTATGTAAATGTACACATACATGTATATAAATATATAGTAATACATATGAAATATAGTCGTAGGTGTCAGTATCCATACACACTCACTACAGGAGACAGTGAAGATAAATGCAGCAGCCAGAATCTGCAACACAGCCTGACCCCTCTGAGACCCACTAACCCTTTTAACTGCTTAAAGGTGGCTTCAGCACTTTGATTGACCGGTCCTGTACTCATTTTGAAGGTTTGGAAAGAAAAATAAATTCCCACTGTCAGTCTCAAACCCAGGACCTTGGTAACATTAGTCTGGATGATCTACCACTAAGCCATGACTACCACATGAGATCCTTGTGCTAAAATAAATATAACATGTAATAGTAGGAATCAATATAAAGGCAATATAGGAGGTGTACTACCCAATGCATTTCAGGTAGAGTTTTAATGGCCGAATTACTGGATTCCCACACTAGTTCAGTGTTAACAGAAACAGCCCTACTAATTGTTCGCTTATGCATAATAATGTAAGGTAATGTACACATAAGAAGGTATGTATATGTACACATACATATATATAAATATATAGTAATACATATGAAATATAGTCGTAGGTGTCAGTATCCATACACACTCACTACAGAAGACAGTGAAGATAAATGCAGCAGCCAGAATCTGCAACACAGCCTGACTCCTGTGAGACCTACTAACCCCTTAACTGCTGGAAGGTGCCTCCAGCACTTTGATTGATAGACCCTGTACTCAATTTGAAAGCAAAATACAAGCATACTAGTAGGCCCTACCACAAGACCATTGTAACACTAGTCTGTATGACCTACCAGCAAGACATGACTCTCATACAGGGATATAGTGCTAAATAAGTGGAACATGTAATAGTAGGAATGAAGATAAAGGCAATGTGTACTACCCTAAGCATGCAGACAGACTTTCACTGTCCCAATGCAGATTCCCATACTAGTGTGTGTTAACAGAAACAGCCCTGAAAATTGTTAGCTTGTACCCAATATTGTCAGCTAATGTACATATATGACAGTATGTATATGTACACATATGTATATATAGCAATACATAATAAATATAGTTGTGGGTGTCAGTATGCATACACACTCACTACAGGGAACAGGTGGGAGAAATGCAGCAACCTGAATTCACAACACAGCATGAAGCATGAGAGATGTACTAACCTTCACACTCACATAACATTTTCCAACAGCATACCAGCATGGTCCACGCCCTTACAATCTGAAAGGGCAACGCCTATCTCACATACCTTTTTATAGCACTGTCCTGAAATCACAGTGAGACATGCAATCAGTACACAACTGGCTGTATGCAATTAGCCAATGCTGCCTTACAATTGGTGCAGAGGCCATCACATGGGCCTATGCAGATACCTACAAAAGCATTCAGTACCCACACTCCACACATGCAATACAGTCATTGCACAAACCTGAGAAAGACAGAGAGAGAACCAGAAATAAGAAAATATATAGACTGACAGCAGCAAAACCAGCAGCAGCAGCAGAAAACAGCAAGCAGCAAGCAGCACCACTGACACAGCAACAGCTGCCACAAACACAGGTAATACAAAGTAGCAGGTTAATACTGTGTTTACTGTGACACCTCCAAATGTATCATAGTTCACTATCTATAGGTATGTCCATGAGATAGGTTGTGTGTACATAGTCCTGAAATATATACATATGTAATATTGCTGTACATGTTGCCCATACTTAAAACTTCCATAGCTTAGAACACAAGGCCAGTTGTGCATATGATGCAGTAGTTACCAGGGTCAGTAGAGGTTACTCCTCATTGGTGTGGGACCACTGTGTATGTATGGCACTGTTCAGGTACATATCCCGTAGTATGGCCGGGGATTAATATCAGTCTGTCATGTGGTGCTATGTCCTCCAGGGGTGAACGTAGCACACATCCAGGGATACCATTTCGTAACAGTGATGCTATGTGTTCTGCAATGTTGAGGGTGTCTCTCACCTGGACATGTGAGAGGATAGGGAGGTTACAGTCATCTGGGATAACTAATACCACATGTGTAGGAGAATGGGGGGTACCTGCACCTAAACTGTCTGCAACAATGTTGCCAATATCTGTGCATTTGGTGAATGTGAAGCATCTTAACACTGCTGACCACAGATGCCTTGCCTTCATGTGAATCTGCCCTGTGCTGCAGTAGCCTCCTGCTATTGTTATACAATGTGCCTGTATCTGTAGTCCACTGGACAGGATTAATAAGTGGTGTGCAGATGTTCTGGGTTAGATATGTGTGTGCACAGTACATGCAGTATGTGGGATGTCTGTGGTAAGCATATGCAAAGGGGCCGGCGGTGTGTGTTGTGGCTTCCACTGGCCCAATGGGCTGCATGGATAGCATCACTGTCATAACTAGTGAATAACTGTGTAATTACATGCATACATAGCAAGGTAGTGTACTGTGCTTGTGGTGTTGTTCGGATATGTATATCCAGGCTGAGTAATGTGTGTCCACATCACAGGGTTGGATGGCAACACACATCCAGTATGTAGGGATGAACACCCAGAGTGTGTCAGATGTGTCGCCTGTGCAGAAATATTTGGCCATTACCTGTGCATCCCCCACAACACACACACATGCAACATATGGCAGAAGTACTATAGCAGTACACACATGTTCATAGGTTCATACTAGGCTATTTGCCCTAGGGCATTGATAAGTCTAGTAGAATGTCTTTGTCTTTCGCCACCCAATTACAAGTTATGCTGCTATGCCCTTGTCCAACGTTAGTATACTGTGCCTCTGTCTAACAGTGACATAGAAGTGATACCTGGGGTGCAACTATGATCTCCATCCACTCATCCAGATTCCTATGGAAGAGAGTCAATGAGGGACTCTGCCTAACCTGTAGTGTGAGCTCATTACAGAGTGAAGGGAGCCTCTTGTTAGAATATGCCCCTCCAGCATGTCCATGTATGTCAGTGCTGAGGTCCAGGTCTCCTGAGCATGTGGCTGTATGGGACTCTGATTGCCTGAGGTGCAGCATGTTCATTACTGCTGGGTAGGACATGGCTGTATATGGCACGCACAGATTGCTTCTGAACAGGCAGTATGCCACTGAGTCCAGCTGGATTTCCTTTACCTGGGCAGCATATGACATCTGTTTGAGCCATTGCATCCTCTTGATGAGGTACTGTTGTCCTGTACCAGTTGCTGTAGGTGTCTGGTTAGGTACATCCCAAAAGGTGCATTGTACGCAATTATAGGCCTGATGATGGATGAGTAAAGAGGCACAATGACCTCCCCTGCCATACATGTGAATCCCTCATGATTAGCTGGGCTATATAACATGTCTTTCAATCCACGTTGGCCATGTGGTTGACAAATGACAGACTGCTACCATGTTTCTTCCCCAGTCCCCAACCACGTCTTCTGTACTCAATGGCCTAACACCTATGTTGTACTTTGCCACCAATGTGGAGGCATGGGAATCTGCATTGAATATTGATACTCCCCTCCCTTGTTCAAGTGTTGGGGCCGACAAGAATGGTAACAGCTATAACTTGGTAGTACTAGTGTGCTCCTGTGAAACCTGAAACAGGTTTATGTTACTGCACAGATATCGATGTCCAGAATGCTAAGTAGGGTTTTGAGTGCGTGCATCCTGAGGTCTAGACTTCCTGTTGAGTAGCATCACTCTTACTTCCTCATCCTTTGTGATACAAATGGATGTGGGTTTGCCTTATGAGCCTTGCCTAATACAGGCACTATGGGTGTAGCAAGAGGCTCCGCCAAATTCAATAGGACAGGGTGACAGGTGCAAGCTGTCCTACCAAAGCATACCACCCCAAGATGGCAGGCATTGGCACACCTGTGAATGACACCAGTATGTCAGTCAATTGTTGGAAGGAATCATCATGCCTTGATATTGTGGCATCGTTCTTGGTGAGGGTAGGATGCTACTCAAGGTCAGGGTCAAACTGTCTTGGGCTACGTGCTCAGAGAGCTCCCATGACTGTCTCATGTCATGTAGTCCAGGGAGGTATGTGTCAGGTCATTCACACCAGCATGGACATTGACTGAGTCATACCTGTACTTGCCTTGGGGTTACCTGAGTGTTTGTGTTATGTGGCAGGTCATAGTGCCCGACAGGTTGCACACCATGACCCTCACCTCGTTAAGCCTGGTGAACGTGATGTTAGTGTGCCTGATGATAGAGGCCCCTAGTACAGGTGTATGAGGTGTGTTGTTTACTGTTAATGGCTGTGAGTGTTCAGCACATTGGCTTTGTGTGATATGTGTTGCACGTGTTCGTTTCCATGGTAGTGGTTGCCTGAGTGTCTGCTTAGGAGGTCTCTGCTGCATAGGCAGACCTGTAGTCTGAGCCTACAAGTATGTTCATGTGTGATCATGTGTTAGTTCTGCTGTCGTGGTAGGTCTATGTGAGACTGGAAGTGTAGTGAGTGTGGTTTCCTTCACCACCTGACTGGTTATGGCGGTATTGAGTAGACAGAGCCTAGCCTCCAGTTTGGTATATGGTTGCATCACTCACATGAGTTTGAATTTGTTGTTAGGAGGAGGGGGTTGTCTGTGTACATGCAGCTGTTCTAACATTGTCTCTGGAGTACCACACTCACCAGCTGGACTGGGGAGGAACTGACAACTGACCTCTGGGCATGCTAGAATACTATTGTGAATTCGTAATAATTGAAAACAAGGTCCAGTGGGGAGTGAGGGTGTACTGATATTACCTACAACTGCTGACTGATATAAAAGCATCAGTGAGCAAGTGCCAGGTAACCTAAGTGCAATGTGTCACAATTATTAAATGCAACAATGAGAAGCAGTCACTTGCTGTCATATGTAACATGGAAATACGTACAGTAAGCAATGCAGATATCAGTAGTGAGTCACAGAAGTGTTGAGAAGCTGTGTATTATGTGGAAGTAGCATACCAGTGAAATAACAAGCTAACAAATAACAAGCATATAAACAAAGGTAGATCCAGGAGGCCTGGATGTAGTGTTTGCTACAGCAAACAAGGTGTAGCAATGTCAGTAAGATACAGCTCAGATATGCAGGCACTATAAACCTGAAACCAGATGTCCCCAGCTATGAATGGCAGAGTACAGCCTATTGTCACACACGAGTGCAGACCACAAACCTTGTTAATGTTAAATAACTGGCCTGAAGGCCAACTGCCTATACCAGAACTAATACACTTGTACACTGGGCCCTCAATCAGCAGTTCCCAACTTCAACGGATGAAAGATATGTGTCCTGCCACCACAGTGCTTGCCACAAACCTCCCTAATGTAAAACAACTGGTCTGAAGGCCAAGTGCTTAGTCCAAATGACTTAGAATGATAGCTACACTGTAATCAAGTTACAACCAAGCAGTAATAAGTACAATTTAATACTCCCTGTATAGAATGTGTACCATGTATTGCTGAGATACTATGCTGATAACCTGTTTGTGTACCTTTCCAGGTTAACATGGCTCCAAAAAGGAACCCAGCATATTCTGCTGCAGAGGATGACGTGATTCACCAGAGCCTGGTGCGTGACTATGCCATCCTGTTCTCACGCACCACCCAGAATCAGCAGGAGAGGTCTGCACTGTGGCAAAACCTAGTTAGCAGGATAAATGATGTTGGCATGCATGATAGGACATATGAGCAGGTGAGACATCACTGCAGTGATTTGATTAGAAATGTCCACCAGCGTGCTGTAGATATCCGCAGGCAACAGGTTGCCACAGGTGGGGGGGTGGCCACACATCCCCCCCTTCACCAGACAGGAGGGGCTACTGCTAAGTGCTGTGGATCCAGCCCCAGAACAACAACAGCAACAGTCATGCATCATGATGGAGGTTGGATCCACACAGCAGCAAGACACCGAGCATGCAGGTAAGATGTCATATTTATTTATTGTTATTACTTTTACATTTGTTGACCAAGATAGTCTAGCTGGATATATGTTAATTTTCAGTAGAGGCCTGGGGAGAAAAGCTCCACACTTAACATAATAAAAGCAGACAGACAAGTTGTTAATACAGACAGCCAACATAATAGAAATATACACCAGCCTGTTAATTAAATCAACATACATTTAAGGAACTCAAACAGTTTAGAGTCATACACAATGTAATGTCGGTTTCAAAGCAATTCTACCTAAAGCATAACGGTTATGCAATAAGGCAAAAGCCATATAGATAATAGTTAGGGCTCAGAAGGGTAGAGAAGTAGAAGGAGTATGAAATATAAAATAATAGGGAAGAGGCAGGAGTCAAGAAGGGAAGTGAGGAAAAGAAGGAAGACAGTCAAGAGGAGGTGGGAGGGATGGGAGAAGTAGGTCAGAGCATAGAAGGACATCAAGGTGAAAGAAACAGGGTAGAAGCTAGTTTTTATGCACAATGAGGGTTAAAGGTAAAGAGAGGGTGGGGAGAGGGACGTTAGCCTGGAGTCCAACAAGAATAAAGCCAGTGGTTTTGGAAGTACAGTTTGAGTTGTCGTTTGAAGAGAGGTAAGGGTGAGATTAGAGTTAACTCCTGGTGTGTACATATGACTGTTCTGTACACTGTTACCATGCACGCATAAGGTGTGCATGTGGTATGTATCTGTCATCATGATATGTAATTGTGCATGTGTGATACAGACATTATGAGCAGCTGATGTGTACAAGGGAACTAGTGTACTACTGTACTGTATCATGTGCAAAACAAATGGCACACTTGTGCCCACTGACATTACTCTCTTCACACTTCCAGGTCCCTCCCATCTAGCAACGAGGCAGGCCATACATGCTGGTGAGTGTTTTAGCATTACCTGAAAAACAATTTATAATACTAGTAAGAGTAGTGTAACTCTGTAGTAGACATGCTGGTGAGTGTGTTTAATAATACCTGTAATACCCAGTTGTACTAAATTAAGAATGGTAACACGGTACTGATGTGTGTGTGTGTTTACTGTGGGGTGTGCATGTGTGCCTGTGCCTGTGCCCATGTGTGCATGTGTGTTAGTGTCCATGAGTGCATGTGTCCATTTCTGAATGTGTGCATTAGTATTGAAGTGCATCTCTGTCAAATATGTGTTGAGACTGTAATCTGTGTTCCCTGTTTTCCTCCCGTAGGTTCTGGTGCTGCTCTGGTGACCTGCAGCAGGGAACCTGAATCTTGTGCCCCAGGTACTGATGATGATGAAATGTCTATAATGCTGCAGGAAGGTGTGTCTGGGTCCATCATTGGTCAGCCAATTGACAGTACACAGCTGTCAACCCCGTCAATGCGCACAGTCATCCTGCCGTTACATCCTTTGTCACCATTGTCCTTAGGTGATGGACAGTCTGCAGTGGGCATAGATCAGGGTAATGTGGTACCTGTGGTACATGCATCCCCACAAGGCAGCCATGAGCAGGGTCCTCCAATGGTACCACGCAGGCAGTCGCCCATGGGTTCTCGTGGAGGCATCCGTGGCCGTACTGCCTCTGGCCGACGTGCCCAAGGAGGTATGTCAACCTCCACTATGTTTCGAACTGTCATGCAGGCACAGGCACATATGGAAAGGTACACCAGACAGGGTCTGAGGGAGCTGAGAGCATGTTGCACAGCCATGACAGACGGCATGCGTGACGTTGCGAATGCTATCCGTAACTTCACAGATGTCGTTGACAGACGTTGTGGGGGCATAGAACAGCTGCTCCACAACCAGATGTCCATGGGCCAGGGCGATGGTGTGCGCTATGACGCCGACATGGCCATATGCCAGCAACAGCACCAGCTGGCAGTGGCCGCGGACGACAACAGGCCCACTCACGCACCTCAAGTGCCAGCACCAGCCCCAGCAATGCTGGGTCTGTGCTGTCATCCAGACGCCCCAGGAGACCACGTGCACGTGGCTCTGGACAGTCCCAACAGGGAACTGTGTCCAGTCAACACACCCCTGCTTATGACGACAGTACCCAGCCTGGGTTAGTACCGGATACGGCCCGTAGCACCCCTGCCAGGCACAGGTACCGTGTCCATGCCCACAGACACTGATCTGGATGACCTGACAGGTGCAATCTGTGGCTGTCCACAAAACCCTGTACATGGCAGCCATTATGTGGGACTGTGTGCGTGCTTACACCCATGCAGAAACCTAACACCTAGGGCAAACACATACACACACACACTGCACCAACACTGGTCCACCCTGTACTGCTGCCCCTCACAAACACACATACACACATGTCAATTGGTGTTACCAGTGGCTGGCTTGGGCATACCTAAACCACACCCTGTGCATATGATGACACTGTGCCACCTCCTGCATACTACAACATTGGTGCAGGAAAAGGTAAACACGTTGCTGATGCACAGGGTGACTAAATAGATGTGTATAAGTAGTAACATGTTGGTAACTGTTCACTGTTCCAGTATGATTGTGTGTATATCCCAGCAGTCCTGCTGCAGTAACTGTATGAATGTCCTCAATTGTTATCTGCACCCATACTACTTACCAAAGTGTACCAGCTGCACACCATCACATGCTAACATTGACTATGGAATGCGATCATGTGCTGTTATGTAGATTCAGCTATATGTATCTGTTCTGTCACACATGCATTTATACACATCCTGCTACCCACACACATGCACATGCTCACCTGCCATTCCCATTATTTATTACCCTACATGAGTAGCTGTCGATACATGACAGGTACACATTTGAGAAGTGCACTATGTTGTTTACTACCGACTTCCTCTTCTCTACCTGTACTTACAGGGTGCAGGCAACCTCATCAGTTCAAAGATGTAATGTGCATCAGGTACTGTGGTACCCTGATTGCCACATCAAACATGTTTCCCATATGGAAATGCACACACAGACACATCCCACATCCACACACTTGCCGCATTCAGGCTTCAAAACACTATCTAGGTATATTCTGGTACATGTGCGTGTTACAGTAGCATGTAACACTATACTGAGTACTGGCAGTTGTCTGTTGTCATGTTGTTTGTATAGAATAAAAGAATTGTTTGATTATCCTGCTTCGTTTTGTGGACATTACTTGAAGAAGTGTTACCTTACATGTGTTATTGGTACCACCACCTTCTCTTTTGTAGTTTTGTTTGTATAGGGTGCTGTCAACATCACTGCTTGTTAAGGGTAATGTGCACCCTGCAGTGCATAGCCCAATTTGGCAAAAGCCACATCCTACCCCCATCATTGTGCACACACACTAACCCCACCCACAGTAAAACACATACTTTCCATTTGCAAGATTCAAACCCATACCTAACTGTGTTATGACAGTAGAAGCAGACACGTTAGCAGAGTGTGCTATTTGCAGTAGTTGGAGAAATCCTTTCTAATGCTGTACTTAGAGGGTGCTGACATCATCTGTGTGTAGGAGGAGGGATGTGCACCCTGTAGTGTGTTCTCCCAGTTGGCAAAAGGCACTTATCCCTTCCAGCATAGCACACACACATAAACCCCACTCATACTAACACACATACATTCCCTTTGCAGGATTCAAACCCCTACCTAACTATGTTATGACACTGGAGAAAGACGCATTAGCAGAGCGTGCTATGTGAATTACTGGAGGACTTTAATACAGGTAATATAGTTATAGAGTCCTGACATCATCAGTGTTTCAAAAGGGGGATCTGCATCCTGTACTGTACTGTCACAGTTGCTAATAGGGGCATTTCCCACACACACATCGATGTGTTCGAGGTTTGCATATGTGGGGGATCCAGTACTCCAGTGTGATTAGTATATGGTTTGATTGCAACAATGAGGGATATACTCCCAGTGGTGAGCATTTTGTACTCATGTTTGTGATGATCAGGTCTACTATATCTGCCCCTCTTGTGGGAAGGTTGGTTACCTGATCCATAGCTAAAGAATGTCTGATCTATGGGAACCCAAGAGCTTGGGTATTGTGGCTTGTGTAATGTTCACAGTCTGTTTGGGTAGCTGACGTCACCCAGTATGATGGTGTTTGCAGAGAAATCTATACTCTCCTGTGTCAGCATGAAGGCTGTGTGGGAGTCCTGAGTTTGAGAGGGTGCTGTAAGAGCTCCTCTGTGTCTCTTTCCATGTGGTCCAGGGAGGTACGTCTCAGGTTGTTTGCACCAGCATGGACAATGACTGCCTCATAGTTGTACTTGCTGTGGAGTGACCTGTGTGCCTGTGTTATGTGGCACATTCTATCACCCAACAGGTAGCTAAATGTGACCCTCACCTTGCTCTGTCTGGAGGGTGGCACGTCTGTCAACAGCTCATGTCAAGCAAGTTCACACCCCTCATAAATGATGTGGAAACCTTCAAAGGCCCCAGGCCTGTTGAAAATATGGACCAGACTGCAGATACCTGTATAAAGGCATTCTATGGACACATTCAGGAATGCATGGATCATGAAACCACATATGAAAGCATGACCCAATTCTCCAAAGGCAGATGTCCTGTGTGCCGGACACCAGCCATAAACACACTATACAATAGAAGGATGACGCCACTACATGATACAACAACCTCCCAAAATGTGAAGGTATCACTGATGAGTATTGGAAGACAACTACAGGCACCCATACGATTGTCTAAGGCCATCTTTGAGAGAAGATTCCACAAGCCACTGAGGATAATCACAAGGCTTTCTGTAGTTATGTTAGGAACCTGGGTGGTACTACCTAGATATGCTCAGAGGTAATCCAAGATGTCACACGAAATACAAAATACACAGACATTGCCATCATCCTAGTGGACAGGTTCACTGCTGCCTTCTCCCCCACCACACCAAAAGGGCAAATATGTCTCGCGGCAGAGTGCTGCCCCCCCTGACATCACAGATGCTCAGGTAAGAGATGCCCTTCCCAAAGCAATAAACACTGCATCAATGGGACCAGACAGTGTCCCAGGCTGTGTCTTACATGAACCACAAGAAGAGCTACACCCAGACATAACACCACTGTTCAATCCCAGCCTTACTACACGATATGTGGCCAAAGAGTGGCGTACAGCAACAGTGGTCCCGCTACATTCAGGTGGTGCCTTCACGGATCCTGGACACTATTCGCCCCATATGTTCGACTAGCTTTGTCTGCAAAGCTATGGCAAGGATCATCATGAACCTCACATATCTAGATATTGTGGACCTACAGACCTGTCACCATACACAGTTTGGCTTTGTTAATGGCAGATCCTGCCTCTCAAACCTGTTTGATTTCTTTGAAACAGTCACCAAGGCCACTGTCAAGGGGAAGGAGGTCTACACAGCCTACCTGGACCTTGCATAAGCTTTTGATACAATACCCCACTTGTGCATTCTAGGGAAGCTCACCAGTGTACATATTAACCCCTATGTCACTATGGTTATTGCACAGTGGCTCAAGGGCAGAACACACATGGCTAGAATTGCTGGAGCCATGTCAGCCTCCAACCTGGTACAAGTGGTGTCCCACAAGGCTCAGCCCTGGGAGCTGTCATGTTCATTATATATTTATCATAGGTACAGGCCAACATGGAAGTACTGTGGCTGAGCAAGTCGCAGGTGACTGCAAACCGGACGCTATAATCAACTCTCTAGCTAACACACGCATCCTCCAAAAGGGCCTCTTGCAAATACACGACTTGTGCCACAGCCATGGCCTCAAGGTGAATGACAGAAAGCGTATAGTCATCCCCTTTGTCAAACACAAAGTGACCACAAAGTACCACATATGTGTTAATCCATTAAGTGCAGACGAAGGAATTATGGACCTTGGGGTACACAGGTTGATAGCATTCTACCATTTGACAACAACATGGACAAAGTGGTTAGGAAAGCATGTTATATGGGCCACATCATCATGATGGGATCCACATGTAGATCAGGGGAGGACATTGTGCCCCTTTACTCATCCCTCATCATGCCCATAATTGACTATGATGAACCTGTCGGCATGCACCTTACCAGACACCTGCAGCAACTGGAGATACCACATGCGTACCTCGACAAAAGGATCAAAGGGCTCAAACAGATGCCACATACTGACTGGTTAAAGAAACAGCAGCTCTACTCAGTGGCATACTGCCTCTTCATAGGCAATCTGTGCCTGACATATAAAGCCATGTCAAACCCTCACTTAATGGCCATGCTGCACCTCAGAATATCCAGATCCCATCAGGATACACGCTGGAAAGACTTGAACCTCAGGAGTGATATACATAGGACATGCTGGAGGGGCACATTCACAACTCAGAGGCTCCCTTCATTCTTGAATATTATCCCAATAGAGGTTAGGCAGAGTGACTCAGTGACTATCTTCAAGAGTGATATTAATGACTGGATGTGACATTCTAGGGTTACCCTGGGTATTACTTATGTGTCACTGTGAGACAGAGGCACAGTATACTAACCTTGGAAAAGGGCATAGCAAGACAGATTTACAAAGCATGTTGAAAGCCACACACATTCTGGCTAGGTGGATACATGCCCTGGGCAGACATCCCTGTATGAACCTATAGACCTATGTATCTTGTTCACCATTGGCCCTATGTGCTGTTAATCACCAATGCAATCTCAATACTGTGGTAGCATGTGCAAAGGTCAGTTGTCAGTCACCTCTATGGTACAGTTGTGGAATATGTGTGTCATGTAGTAATGTCACAGCTGCCACATGTACACAGTCAACCCTATCCCCTACCCATGGATGTACAACACATGTATGAGATGGAAACACATGGCCAAACTGTGGACTAAGCACTCTGAACCCAGTACTGGCATAACCTGTCTGGTGGCATGAAATACTACAGTGACAGCAATACCAATCTGATGTGGACCTACACAGACAGCAATACAAGCATGGAAACACACCGGGCCAGTTGTGGAGCCTAAGGATAGCATCCTGCATGACTGGCAGACATCTCTGCAGCTGGAACACAGGCATACATTAGGCCTGCACACAGCACGCATGACACATAGCACACAAATCCTGTGTGTCAAACAAGCACAGTCTGTACAGCTATACAACACTACTGCCGCAGTTGAGTTAGGTACTTTTATTGTCCAGTACAGTGAGAACATGCTCACCAGTCTGGACAAGGTGTAGGTCACAGTGATATGCTCATGGGGCACTGTGGTCCACCACATAACACAAGCATACAGGTCAGTCAGATGCATGGACACATATGACTCAGTCATTGTCCATGCCACCACAGCTGATGTGGGATGTCCCTCACTGGGATACATGATAGGGAACATGGAAGGGATCACTGAGCAAGTGACACAGGCTGGTAGAACCCTGACCTTGGTTGGCATCAGACCCTCACCAGGGATTCTGACATATTACTGAATGCTAATGAATTAGTGTAGCTACAACACCCTAGCTGAACGGTTCTTAGCATGCAGTCATTTCATTGCTATGGAATAACGTCTTACCACTCCCACAACAGGTGAAAACATGCAGCACCTGTACATCAACAACATGTAGACTATATGCCCCCGACCAGGTGTGTATCCCTCACTACTAGGCTGATAGCATCTACATCTCACACTGTATATACACATCCCACATGCAGCACCTGCACAGAAGACCACAGTCATAATGTTACCCTGTGCAAATACCATGTATTCACATGTGGCAGGCATCACACATGGTAACTATTGAAGGTCACAGGTACATATGTGTATTTGGCACACATACATCATGTGTGCATTGCCATAACTGGTTTAATCAATGTCATGCATTATTGTGAGGGACAACCCACACACATGGGCATTCTGTGTGGGCAAAACACACATGGCATGTCTGTAATCAAAAGCCATACATAATTGTGATATTGTTTAGAAAGGGGTATGTGCATCCTGTAGTGTGTTTTCCCAGTTGCCAAAAGGGATATTTCAGTCATACACACTTGCCACATTCAAACCCCTACCTAACTATGTTATGGCACTAGAAATGGACGCATTAGCACAGCACGCTATTCACATAACTGGGAGGTTTCCTTTCCTCTGATATACTTATAGGGTGCTGACATCATCAGAGTTTAGAAAGTGAAATGAGCATCCTGTGGTGTGTTTTCCCAGTTGCCAAAAGGGATGTTCCTTTCATACACACTTACCCCCCTTCACACACACTTGCTGGATTTAAACCCCCTACTTAACTATGTTATGACGTTAGAGACGGACGCATTAGCACAGCGTGCTATTCGCATTACTGGGAGATTTCCTTTCCCCTGATATACTTATAGGGTGCTGACATCATCATAGTTTAGAAAGTGGAATGAGCATCCTGTGGTGTGTTTTCCCAGTTGCCAAAAGGGATGTTCCATTCATACACACTTACCCCCCTTCACGCACACTATGTTATGACACTAGAGACGGACGCATTAGCACAGTGCGCTATTCGCATTACTGGGAGATTTCCTTTCCCCTGATATACTTATAGGGTGCTGACATCATCAGAGTTTAGAAAGTGGAATGAGCATCCTGTGGTGTGTTTTCCCAGTTGCCAAAAGGGATGTTCCTTTCATACACACACACTTGCTGGATTCAAACCCCTACCTAGCTATGTTATGACACTAGAGACGGACACATTAGCAGAGCGCGCTATTCGGATTACTGAGAGATTCCTTTTCTCCTGATATACTTATAGGGTGCTTACATGATCAGTGTCTAGAAAGGGAAATGAGCATCCTCTGTTGTGTTTTCACAGTTGCTAGGAGTAAAATTTGGACCAAGTGTGTGAGCATGCCCAGTTCAGCCTTCCCATGGCATGTTGTGTGAAAGATGTCTCATTTATCTAAGTGTGTGAGCATGCCCAGTGTGGGCTTTCCATATGTTGAACTCTGCAGCCCATCACATTTGTGGATGAGTGTGACCTTCAACAAATACCTCCAGTTTATGGTTGTGTGTTCTGTGCCATGTTGTGTAGTTACTGTCCAAATGCTTTTTGTGTGAACACAACAGGGAGTATACTGTGCCTGCAGGTTTTGCATGGGATACTTTGCACACAATTGTCAAAATCCGTTCATACTGACCTAACACTGTAGTACTGTATAGTGTAGTGGTTCAGTACTTTCACTTTGGTGATCAGTATCCTGGGCTTTAGTCCTGTCACTGCTTTACATTTCCATAGTGTGCACAACAGCCTGGTTAGGGTCCAGTTGTGCACATCTGCACAAAGGCGGTGCCTCTACGGACCCTGGTAATTACTGCCCCATAAGCTTAACAAGTCTAGTCTGCAAAGCTATGGAGAGGATCATAATTGAGCTCATAAACAAAGATATAAGGGACATGCAGACATTGTACCCATCCCAGTTTGGCTTGGTCAAGGGCAGATCATGCCTTTTGTACTTGGTTGACATCTTCAAAACGGTCACTTAGGCCATTGTTGGGGAAAGGCAGTCCATACAGCCTACCTTGGCCTTGCAAACACTTTCAACACAATACCCCACTCAGGTATTGTTGAAAACCCTAACAACTGAAATGTAAACCCATATGTCACAAGATGGGTTGCAAACTGGCTTAAGGACGGGACCCACAGGGTTAGAGTTGCTGGCACTATGTTAGACTCCAGGCTGGTCACAGGTGGTGTCACACAGGGCTCAGTCCTTGGCCCCCTATTGTTTGTCATGTACTTCCAGAAGTAAAGGCCAACATGGGAGGATTTTGGCTGACAATGTTTGGAGATGACTGCACACTGGGGGCCATAGTGGACAGTGCATCAGACACGGATATCCTTCAGAAGGGACTCACGGTATCTGATAGCTGGTGCCAGAGCCATGGCCTGAAGTCAAAGTGCACAACATGTGTAGACATACCCTTCAGGAAAAGCAAGGTAACCCCAAGCTACCATATATGTGGCTATCCTCTAAGCACAGAGGAGGTTATCATGGACCTGGGGACCCAGGTTGACAGTCGCCATTCTTCTGACACTCACGTTGCTAAAGTGGCTAGAAAGACCTTCTACATTGCCCACCTGATCAGGATGGGATTCACATCCAGATCTAGTGGGTCATTGTTCCCCTGTACTCTTCACTTATCAGACCGGTGATCGAGTAGTATGCCCTATTATGGATGTATCTCACCCAACATCTGCAGCAATTGGAGACACCCTGAATGTCCCCCACCAGAGGATAAAGGAACCCCAACATCTGTCATATGCTGCCAGATTGAAGACACTCCCGCTTTATTCAGTCACATACCGTCTGCTTAGAGGTGACATGTGCCTGACATGCAAGGCCATGTCCAAACAGGGATTAATGGACATGCTCCACCTCAGAATCGGCAGATCCACCTGAACCAGTAGTGCAAGTGACTTACACCTTAGCATGGATGTACGTTGGACATGTTGGAGTGATGGAGTTGTCACTCGGAGACTCCCTATGCTGTGGAATACAATCCCGGTCCATGTGAGGCAGAGCACCTTGCTGGCTGTGTTCAAGAGGTATCTTGACCTGTGGATGGGAGGTCATATGTTTAACCCGGGGATCATCACTGTGTCACTGCTGGAGAGAGGCACGACAAAATAATGGGCACAGTACTGTTTCCATATAAGGGGTGGTGTACACCAACAAACTCTGGGCTAGGCTTATACCTGCCTTAGGGAAGATAGCCTAGCATAACCCTATGTACCTATGAACCTATCTGACCATGTTGCATTATGTTCAGATGTGAACTACTTACAACAGCCTCATCCAACATCAGTAGTGTATTCCACAACATGGGTGTACATTGGCAAACACTACCGATGTGCCCTAGGCCATTTCTAATGCTAGTTGGAGAGTGTGTTTGTCCGTCAACACATTGTAAGTGTAGTTTGCCATGACATATGTTTGTTTAGTATACTGTGCCTCTGTCTACCTGTGACATAACATTGATACCCATGGTAAACCTACCATCTCCCATCCACTCATTAGGATTCCTGTTGAGGAGAATCAATGAGTGACTCTACGGATAACCTGTACTGGTAGTTTACTCATGCGTGCGGGTGGCTTCTGTGTTATGGATAATGCAGTACAGCCTGTCCTATGTATGTCAGTGCTGGGGTTCAGGTCCCTCATGTGCATAGCTCCCTGCCATTCAGATTGTACAAGGTGCAGCATGTGCATTGATTCCAGCTTGGACATGGCTTTCTACATCAGGCATAGCTTGCATCTGGGTGGACAGCATGGCAGTGTGTGGAGCTGCACTCTGTTTAATCAGGCGACACATTACATGTGTTCCAGCTCTTTCATACTCCTGGTGAGGTACTGTTGTGGACTTTACAGTTGCTGGATGTGTCTGCATGAGGTACACCCCACAGGGGCTGTTGTGGTCATTTCTAATGCTGATGAAAGATAACTGCAGAACCACAATGACCTCCCCTTAGCTAGATGTCAGAAAGCATGGACCATGCAATCACAAATAAAAACAGGACCCTCTCCACAAAGGGAAAGTGGCCTGTCTGGTGGACCACAGCCATAAACAAACTGTATAACAGATGAGGGATACTAATGCAAGACAGAGCTACATCTCCAAAAGGGAAGACAGCTGTGATTAGCACTAGTAGAAAGCTACATTATGGAGCAACTAGTCACCATCCCCACAAGAGGAGAAAACATACTTGATCTCATCATCACGAACATGGGAGCACAATGTTCAACACCGGAAGTATACCCCTCACTGGTGAGATCAGATCACAAACTAATCTCGCTGGAGGTCCTCATCCCACCCCCACCTGAAATAAAAAAGACCACAGTAAAGAACTTCTCAGCCGACTTCACACTTCTAAAGACTAGTGTGGTCTCCTTTAAGGCCCCGAGCCCGGAAAACAGTACCCAAGCCGCTGAATCACTTACAAATGCCTTCTACCAGCACCTACAGGACTGCATGGATAAGGCAATCCCAAGCAAAACAAAGACTCTTTGTACCAAAGGCAAGCATCCAGTCTGGTGGACCCCAGCCATAAACAAACTCTACAACAAAAGGAGGAAGCTACTACAAGATAGAGCAAAATCCTTAAAAGGTAAGACACCTTTGATCACTACAAGTAAAAACTAAGAGCTCTCATAAAATCATCCAAAGCAAATTTTGAGAGAAAAATAGCTAAAGACTCAAAAGACAATCATAAGGCCTTCTTTAGCTATGTTAGAAACCTGGGAGGAAACTCCCAGATATGCTCAGAACTAGTTCAAAATGATGTGAAGTTTACTGATCCTACAGACATTGCCAACATACTGGCTGACAGGTTCAGTGCAAACTTCTCCCCTCCCAAAAGGAGAGATATCTATACCAAACGATTGCAGCCCCCCAAACATGTCTAACGCCCAAGTGAGAACTGCTCTCTCCAAAGCAAAAAACAGCATCCATGGGACCTGATGGTGTCCCTGGCTGTGTGCTCCACGAACTCAACGAGGAATTAAACCCACAGCTAGGACAGCTGTTTAATCATAGTCTCACCTCTGGATGCACTGCCAGGAGTGGCGCACTGCGACAGTAGTCCCACTTCATAAAGGCGGTGCCTCCACCGACCCTGGAAATTACCGCCCATTAGCTTGACAAGCCTTAGCTGCAAAGTCATGGAGAGGCTCATAATGGATCTCATAAACAAAGACATAAGGAATTTGCAGACTTTGGATCCAACCCAGTTTGGCTTTGTCAAAGGCAGATCATGCCTTTTAAACTTGGTTGACTTTTTCAAAACAGTCACCAAAGCCATTGATGAGGAAAGGCAGTCCATACAGCCTACCTCGATCTGGCGAAGGCCTTCGATACAATACCCCACTCGGGTATCATTGAAAAACTCATCAGCTTAAATGTTAACCCATACATCACAAGATGGGTTGCAAACTGGCTGAGTGACAGAACCCACAGGGTCAGAGTTGCTGGCGCCATGTCAGACTCAAAGCCTTTCACAAGTGGTGTCCCACAGGGCTCAGTCCTGGGCCCACTCTTGTTTGGCATATACTTTTCAGTACAAGCAAACACAGGAGGGTTATGGCTGACAAAGTTTGCAGATGACTGCAAACTGGGCCGTGGTCGAAAACACATCTGACACAGATATCCTTCAGAAGGGTCTCACAGAAATGGATAACTGGTGCCAGAGCCATGGCCTAAAGTTAAATGCCAACAAATGCATAGTCATGCCCTTCGGAAAAACAAGGTTACCCCTAGCTACCATATAGGTGGCAATCCACTGAGCACAGAAGAAGTTATTAGGGACCTGGGGACCCAGGTTGACAGTAGCCTGTCATTCGACACCCATGTAGCTAAAGTAGTTAGGAAGACCTTCTACATTGCCCACCTTATCATGAAGGGATTCACATCTAGATCAAGGGAGGTCATAGTTTCCCTATACTCATCACTCATCAGACCAATGATTGAGTACAATGCCCCATTCGGAATGTATCTGACCCGACACTTGCAGCAGCTGGAGAGGCCACAAAAGTTCCTCACCAAAAGGATAAAGGGTCTCAAAAATCTGTCCTATGCTGCCCGACTGAAAGAACTTCAGCTCTATTCAGTCGCCACCGCTTGCTCAGAGGTGACCTGTGCCTGACATACAAGGCCATGTCAAACCCAGATTTGATGAATATGCTTCACCTCAAAAAATCTAGATCCGTCAGAGCCACAAGGGCGGGAGACTTAAACCTCGACACAGCTATTAATAGGATGTGCTGGAGGGATATATTCATCACCCAAAGACTCCCTATGCTGTGGAACAAAATCCCGGTATATGTGAGGCAGAGCACCTCGCTGGCCTTGTTCAAGAGAAATCTTGACCAATGGATGGGAGATCGCAGATATACCCCAGGGATTACCTCAGTGTTACTGCTCGACAGAGGCACAGCAAAATAATGGGTATAGTTCCCCATACTAAAGGGGTGGCGTAAGCCACAAAACTATGGGCTAGGCTTGTAAATGCCCTCGGGCAGATAGCCTAGTATAAACCTATGAACCTATGAACCTATAAAGACATGCAAGGTCAACTTGGGGACATAAATCACCAAAGACAATGAAGGTAACCACACTGCTTTCTTCAGTTATGTCAGACACCTGGTTGGGAACCCTCAGATATGCTCAGAGTTGGTACACAACAAAATATATTCCAGTGACCTGACAGATATTGGCAACATTCCGGCAGACAGCTTCAGTGCGATTTACCCCCCTCCCTCACCCCCAAAAGAAGATAGTTATCACAGCTGTATGTAACCTCACTGTCATCTTGGATGTCCATGTGAGAGCCGCACTCAGCAAAGACAAGTACACAGCATCAATGGGACCTGATGGTATCCCCGGTTGCATGCTATGTGAACTCCAGAAGGAGCTGAACCCGTATATACAAATGCTATTTAACCTTAGCCTTGCTACAGGTTATGTACCTGAACACTGGCGTACGGCAACAGTGGTCCCACTCCACAAAGGAGATGCCTCCACAGACCATGGCAACTACCACCACACAAGCTTAACCAGCCTTGTCTGCAAAGCTATGGGAAGAGTCATTATGGAGCTCTTACACAGAGACATTGCTGACCTACAGACCCTTGATCCCACCCAGTTCAGCTTTGTACAGGGCAGATCCTGCCTTTTGCACCTAATTGACTACTATGAAACTGTCAGTAGGGCCATTGATGAGGGCTACACAGTCCACACAGCCTACCTGCACTTGGCTAAGGCCTGTGACACAATACCCCACTCAGGCATCATAGACAAGCTCAACAGCTGACATATAACACCATATGTCACAGGATAGGTTGCAAAATGGCTAGGAAACAGAACCCATAAAGTCAACATTGCAGGTGCCTTGTCGGATTCAAAGCCAGTCACATGTGGTGTCCCACAAGGATGTGTCCTGGGACCCCTCTTAATTGGTATTTACTTTTCAGATGTGAAAGCAAACATAGGAGGGTTGTGGCTGACAAAGTTTGCAGATGACTGCAACCTAGGCACCATAGTGAATACATCAGCTGGCACACACATCCTACAGAATGCCGTCACAAAGACGGATAGCTGGTGCCAGACTCATGGCCTGAAACTGAATGCAACTGATGTGTAGTCATCCCCTTTGGGAGGAACAAAGTACCCACAGATCAATTCATAGACAGCAACCCACTGAGCACGGAAAACAAATCAGACACCTGGGGACACGTGTAGATAGTGACATCTCGTTTGACACCCATGTTGCCAAAGTGGTTAGAAAGACTATCTATCTTGGCCACCTTATCATGGAGGGTTTTCCATCCAGATCATAGGAGGTCATTGTACCACTATACTTCTCCCTTATCAGGCCCATGATTGAATACAAAGCCCCATTTGGTATGTACCTCACCCAGCACTTGCAACAGCTGGAGAGACCCCAAAAGTACCTTACCATGAAGATCAGGGGTCTACAAAACATGTCATATGCTTCCAAAATAGAGGAAACCCAGCTTTATTCAGTGTCATACCGCATACTTACAGGTGACCTATGCCTGACATACAAGACCATGTCCAATCAGGATTTGGTGGACATGCTCCACTGCAAGCAATCCAAATCCACCAGAACCATGAGAGCTGAAGATTTGAACCTCAGCACATACATGTATAGGACATGCTGGAGGGACAGAGTCATAACTCAGAGGCATCTCACACTCTAGCAGAGTATCCCAGTTCATGTTGGACAGAGTCCCTCACTGACTCTCTTCAAGAGACATCTGGACAACTGCATATGAGACAGAGGCACAGACTAGACAGAGGCACAGTCATGTTATTCAGTTACATAAGGGGGTCATAATGTGTCACTACTAAGTCAGAGGCACAATATTCGGAATCTATTCTGTACACTTATTACCACTATAAGGGGTGGCAATAGCCACATCACTATGGCTAGGCATATGCATGCACTAGGGCGGATAGCCTACTAGTAAACTATGACACTATGAAACTATGGTGTATGTGTAGGTATTGTCAGTCAAGCACTATGATGTGGTTTGGGGGGCTCGATATCTCACTGTATTCCAACATTGTTTTGTCTATTCCTTCTAGCATGTCTAGGGATCAGTTGCTAGTGTCCTCTCCTGCTCAGCTGGTGAACCTGGGAATATTGAGGCAATGTTACAATTGCCTCATGTACACTGACAACCCTCTCCTTCTCCCATAAAACACACATACATGTGAGAGATGCAACTATATAGCCAAAGTGGAGGCTGAGCTCTCTCAACATAGGGCTAGCAAGACCAGAGAGAAGGTGAAGGTAACCACACACATCACAAACCCAGTCTCACATAGCACTATCACAACTTAAAATCATACACATAGACACACAAAGACATACTCGGAGGCTCTGATCAGAATTCTACCAAAACAGCAGTGGCCACCACAGCAGACACTCACACAACTGCCTCCACAGGGCACAGCACATGCAACACATAGACCACAGAGTCAGTGTGCCAAACAGTCACAGCCCTTAAGGCCAAGCACAATGCCAGACACACTTGTCATAGGTGACTCCATAGTCAGACACACTGACGTCCCGCTCACCATATTGAGTACGGAGGACGTCACAGTAAGCTGCCTATCGGGCACTGGAATCCACCACATAATGCAAGCACTCAGGTCACTCAACTGCAAGTACAAGTCTGACCCAGTCATTATCCATGCTGGTGTGAACGACCTGAGATGTACCTCCCTGGACTACATGGAAAGAGACATAGAGGATCCCTCTGATTATGTAGGCCAGGCAGGTATGACCCTGACCTTGTGCAGTATACTACCTTCACCAAGTATGATGCCACATAAACAGAGACAAGATGATCAGCTGTAATAATTTGCTTAAACTATGGTGTCATTCAAAGGGGGTCCAATGTCTGTCTGCCTGGGATGACATGCTGGACAGGCCACGCTGATTTGCAAGGGATGGCTTGCACCTGTCACCCCTGGGCTTCTGGATTTTGGATGATGCTATTGCCACCCCCATTGTGCCTTTTTTATGCAAGAATCGTATTCTACACCTACCACCCTAGAACACAGAAAAGGAAAGACACTAAGGGTAATGCTGCTCAGTGCCAGAGGTCTCAACCTCAAGCTGCACACACTCGACGCCCTTCTCAGTATGTAGCACATTGATGTCTGTGCTGTGCCTGAAACCTGGTTCACGGCTTCTGACAGCACCCTGGCACTATCGGGTGCTACCTCATATCATGCGTTCCGGCACCAAAATCTGGACAACACCAGGAAAGGAGGGTGGGTGTCCATATTCATCAAGGACACCCTCACCTCAAGGTTGGTGGCAACACACAATGCATCGGAGACCATCCAGGTGCCAGTAACCATAGGCAAGACTGCTCTGCAGTTTGTAGCATGTTACATGCCACCCTCTCAAACTCAGGTACCTCACACAGCTGTCCGAAAACACTGGAGGGGATAACTGTATCTCCAAACACCATCATACTGGGTGATTCCAACTATCCAAATATAGACTGGGATCACTAGTCAAGCCCCAACACTCTAACCCAAAGGTTCCAAGAGTTCATACACTCAAATGCCATGGAACAACTGGTCACCATCCCCACAAGTGGAGACAACATACTAGAACTCATCATCACGAACATGGGGTCACACTGTTCAACACCAGCAGTATACCCATCATTGGTGAGATCAGATCATGAACTAATCTCAGTGGGAGTCCACATCCCACCCACACCCCAGATGGAAAAACAAACAGTGAAGACCGTCTCAAATGCCGACTTCACATTTCTAAGGACTGGTGTGGTCTCTTTCAAGGACCCCAAGCCAGCGGACACCATTACCCAAGCCGCTGTATCACTTACAAATGCCTTCTACCAGCACCTCCAGGACTGCATGGATCAAGCAATCCCAAACAAAACAAAGAATCTTTGTACCACAGGCAAGCATCCAGTCTGGTGGACCCCAGCCATAAACAAGCTCTACAACAAAGGAAGGAGCTACTACAACATAGAGCGACATCCGTAGAAGGGAAGACACCCCTGCTCATTATGAGTAAAACACTGGGTTCCCCCATACAATTATCCAAGGCAAGTTTTGGAAGTAAACCCACTCAGGACTCAAGGGACAATCATGAGGCCTTTTTTACCTATGTTTGACACCTGGGAGGGAACTCCCAGATATGCTCAGAATTAGTTCGGAATGATGTAAATATCACTGAACCTACAGACATTGCCAACATACTGGCTGACAGGTTCAGTGTGGATTTCCCCCCCCTCCCCCCAACTGGAGGGGTATCTACACCAGAGGATTGTAGCCCCCCAAACATCTCCAATGCTGGGGTGAGAACTGCTCTATCCAAGGCGGAAAACACTTTATCCATGGGACCAGATGGTGTCCCCAGTTGTGTGCTTCATGAACTCACTGAGGAATTACACCCACAGTTAGGGCAGCTGTTTAATCTTAGCCTCACCTCAGGATATGTGCCCAAGGAGTGGCATACGGCAATGGTGGACCCACTTCACAAAGGAGGTGCCTCCACCAACCCTGGAAACTACCATCCCATCAGCTTGACAAGCCTGGTCTGCTAAGCTATGGAGAGGATCATAATGGGAATGATAAATGAAGACATAGGGGACTTACAGATGTTGGATCCAATCCAGTTTGGCTTTGTCAAGGGCAGATCATGCCTTTTAAACTTGGTTGACTTTTTCATGACAGTCACCCAGGCCATTGACGTGGGCAAGGCAGTCCACACAGCCTACCTTGACCTGGCAAAGGCTTTCGACACAATACCCCACTCAGGTATCATTGAAAACATCACCAGCTTAAATGTGAGCCCATACATCACAGGATGGGTTGCAAACTGGCTAAGTGACAGAACACACAGGGTCAAAGTTGCTGGTGCCATGTCACACTCCAGAGCTGTCACAAGTGGTGTCCCACAGGGCTCAGTCCTGGGCCCACTTTTGTTCATCATCTACTTTTCAGAAGTACAAGCAAACACAGGAGGATTATGGCTGACAAAGTTTGAAGATGACTGCAGACTGGGAACCATAGTTGGAAACCCATCTGACACAGACATCCTTCAGAAGGGTCTCATAGACACAGATAACTGGTGCCAGAGCCATGGCCTTACATTAAACACTAAACAATGCATAGTCATACCCTTCGGAACAACAGGGTTACCCCTAGTTCCCATCTAGGTGGCAATCCTCTAAGCACAGAAGAGGTTATCAGGGACCTGGGCACCCAGGTTGACAGTAATATTTCATTTGACACTCACGTTGCCAGAGTAGGCCTGGGGCTGTTCCTGCTATTAGGACAGAGGTGTGACCTGGTAGTGTCAGGGTGCTGATGTGGGCTTTGACCCTGTTTTCTATTACAGCACTGATATCTACATTCTCTATACTGTGTGCGTTTATACTGCACGCATTTATACTTCTGGCATTGGGTACCATTACATCTAGGTTACTATCCCTTGTGGTACCTATGAGTTAGGTTTGTGTTTTTTGTGGTTTATGATTGGTGAGGGTGGATGTTAGTCAGGTCCTCAGGTGTGCATATGGTACATGGTATTACATTACTTAACACATGGCATTCATGCCTCAGGTGGTGCTGCAGGGCTGCCTCTGTCGGATGCACATACTACACTCCCTGTACATGTTTGGAAGCAGGTTGTGTCATGTTAGGCATCCCTGTTACTATATGAGTGAGTCAGAGCGGGTATCAGTCCCAGTGTTCCTACTGACCAAGTGTATGTGCTATCGTTGCCTCTTTGCCAAGGCCAGGGCATACTGGGCATGCCTCCTTCTGCCTACTGGGACAAGGTCAGGTTGTTCCTCCTCCGAGTCACCCTCTGCCTGTGGTGGCCTTGGCAATGGTGGGGGGATGTTAGGCCCAGCCCTGTGCTGGTCCTGCTGCAGCTGTTTCCGCAGGATCATATTATGTAGCATAGCACATATCATGACCATTTGGGTACATGTAGTTGGTGTGTACTGCAAGGCTCCACCAGATGTGTCCAGACACCGGAACCATGACTTGAGCAGCCCAAACACACGCTCTATGACATTACGTGTTTGTGCGTGTGCCTCATTATGGCGTTCCTGTTCAGGTGTGTGTGCATTTCTGATGGGTGTCATCAGCCACGGCTCAAGTGCATAACCTGCATCCCCCACTAGGTGTCCGTGTGGGAAATCCCCACTGGCAAATGATTGGTACAGCTGCGTCAGATGCCAGATGTGGGAACTGTGGTAGCTCCCAGGGCAGCCAGCACACACATTCATTATTATGCCCTGGGCATCACACATGACCTGGCAGTTGATGGAGGGGTATCCCTTGCGGTTAATGTAGACTCTACCCCGCTCACCAGCTGGTGCTTTGATGCGTACGTGCGTGCAGTATATTGCACCCAGCACCTCAGGGTATCCCGCTATTTGCTGGAAGAGACGCATATTGCTGGCCACAACCTCACGGTCATTAGGGACATATATATGATCACCAACATGTGATGACATGGCATCCAGGAACTGGTGCAGTACCCTGGAGGCTGATGCCTGTGATATCCCCATCATATCACCAGTTGGTCTCTGGAAGGTACCTGTTGCTAGTATTCTTAGGCCAACACATACCTTGGTTTCCACTGGGATGGGTTCCCCTCTGTTGGTTCTGTGTGTGAGATGTGGCCTGCACATCTCAACAATATGCTGCAGAAGGTCTCTGTCCACTCTGTAGCGCTCTACTATCTCCAGCTCATGTAACCCATGGTAGGTGACCCTGGGCCTGTATACTCTTCTCCTTCTCCTCATTCTGGGTTGTCTGTCAGCATCTGCATTGTCACCACCCTCAGCAATTCGCCTTTGCCTGATTATAACAGCTATGGCAGCCCCTAGCATTTTTGCTCTGAGTTCAGCTTTTTTTCAGTTTTCAATTCTGATAGCTTACTTTCTTGCAGTATTTCTTGTGAGAAACACCCTGCACTGCTGTTTGCAGTGTTTTAAATGCTGGGTTGGGCTTCTAGTCTGCCTGCATAATTGCCTGCTTCCAATTATTTCCAACAATTAACTGCAGCAGTATCCTCTGGCAGTTTCCATGTATTTTAGTTGTTTCCTGTTTCCTCTCTGTTTCCTGAGGGGGAGCAATGTGCACACCAGCTTAAACACGCTCACAGTCACTTAAACGCTACAAGACACATCCCTACACGGTGTTACACGCGCACACATCCTTACACGG
Source organism: Protopterus annectens (assembly GCF_019279795.1). Lineage (NCBI taxonomy): Eukaryota > Metazoa > Chordata > Ceratodontiformes > Protopteridae > Protopterus > Protopterus annectens. The sequence goes on from NC_056745.1 coordinate 1,413,979,612, forward strand.
TGTGAACTAGGCTGATTCATGTTAAAACGCGGCACACTGCCTTACACATCGCAGACTGCGCCAGCAAACCGCTGTAAATGGTTTGCAACACACTCCCATATGTTGAGCCTGCCTTACACGCGAGCACACGCGCACATGCACGTATTTCAAGAAACTTTGAGTGTAGGGATAGAGTAAACCTTCAATTTCTTGACTTTCCTAGTGTTCTGTTGGGACACACCTCCCTCCCTGAAGTCTGTCTGTCATCTTTCACCTTACATTGCCCTCCAATCTGGTACATTTGTATCTATCCTTCCCCCCGTGATGTCACCTACCTCTTACTCTGTTCCTCCCCCTTCTCTAACTCTTACACTACTCAGAAAGTGCTCATTACCTATGTAGCAGTGTGATTCAGTATTGTAACCCTCATTTACATAGGATTGCCTAGTAATGACTAGTTACATGTCTTACACGGAGCTTCCCCCCCTTGACAACCACTAAACGGAGGCCATATTGTTTTGGTCTGCAAGTCCCTCCATTGACATTCCATGTAATACATAAATCCCACAATTGTGGGCTTATAAGCTTCGGTTTTTAGTTTTAGGTAGCGCACCCCGTTTGCGCGGGTGTGCGCTGCAGTTAAACCTCAAAATCCCGTGGAAAAAAAAAGCTATATAACATAGTTTTGCAAAGGTTTTTCATGCCAATGGCTACATATTTGGCCATTGGCATGCTTAATGAAACAAATGCACCCTTTATTTGGAGCTGACATAGCTCCGTTTTCAATTTTGCAGAAATGTTCTCAGTTGTCAGCTAAGTACATTTCTGCAGCTAACACGTCCGTTACACGGACTGGTTTCTGCTTCGTGGATCACTCAGATACCTCATTTGCATATCTTTGAGCTGCAAATGAGGTATTGAGCATTTCCACGCCCAGTCCGTGTAAGAGACGTGTTAGCTGTCTCTTACACAGAGATTTGGACTGTTCCTGAATCGGGAGGCTTACACGGAGGCTTACACTACTCTTGAACTCCGTGTAAGCCTTCCTGAATCTGACCCATGGAGATTTCCTCACAGAGCTTTTCTAACACCACATAAAGTGTTTTTAATATATAAGTATGGGAAAATTAATTGTTGGAGGTGTAATGAAGTCTCTAAAGCAGACTGGTTTCATACGGTATTGGATTGTAAAATAGTAACTCCTTTTTGAGTTGAATTTAGAAATTTTGCCCAAGCTTTGTGAACAGATAATTGTATTGTTTCTAACTCCTTGATCTTATTTAATGTTCCAGGTCCGGATTCCATTCCTCGGCAGCCTGAGCCTCTCCTTCGGTCCATTTTAGCTATAGCAAGAAAAAAAGTGTCACAAAGAATTGGAAATGCAAAACTACTGTTTCCTTTCACTGAATTCATTAATTTAGCAAAAACATTATGTCTGTAAAAAAGAATTGTCAACTGCCTTGAATTTTAATCACCAGTTTATATCTAGGTCAAAATTAAGGGATGTTTTTAATAACTTTTAATGAATTAGTTTTCTATGTTTGATTTTGTTGTGGACATCTGTAAATAGTTATGTTTTTGCTCTATGTATCTTTAAATAATTTTGTACAATATTTCTTTTAAAATTAATAAAAAAAATGTTTAAAAAATAACAAAAGATATCACTTCATCAACTTCCATATAGTCTATATTTCACAGGGTATCATCTGCAATGTGTGTGTGTAAGCCACAAGGGAGTTACCACCACTACCACATATGGTGTGTGTAAGCCACAAGGGAGTTACCACCACTACCACATATGGTGTGTGTAAGCCAGAAGGGAGCTATCACCACTACCACATATGGTACAGCTGTGAACTGTACCATCATTTTGCAAGGGATGACTTCCCCCAGGTCATCCTGTTGGGGATGCTAGATAGGTCTTTGCACCACAGCTTATGACACATAGGAAATCCACAAAACCAAACAGATCAGGAATATTTGTGCCATCCAGCAAACAAGACACATTACTGAGTGAGTGTTCTGGTGTTTGAAGGCATGCCTCCATTGTCTGGATCCATCTCATGGTGCCCTACAGTATGACCCTGGTACATGTGCAAAAATATTGTCACTGTGTGCGGTGTTACACAGTCTCATTCTTAGCAGGCAGTTATTGAAGGGTGGTCACTTGCAGGAGCAGCAGTCCACAGCCCAGCAGGCAGGAGAGGGTGAGTCAGATGAGTCAATGGGGGAGTCAGGAGCAGGGGATGATTGTGTTAGATGGCAGTGGCCGAAGTATGCCATGGCACTAGCAAAGAGACAGGGGCTTGCACATATCTAGTTATTTACTGTTTGATGACTCGGGGTGTGAGCTGGTCAGATGACCCTTTTCAGTCACGATGCAGGCTCATAAGAGCATACAACAATAGAAGACAGCTGATGCATACATCATACTTTTGTGTCATGTCTTTACATCAGTATATCAATTAATTTATAATTTACAGTACATTAAAGTTATATGTCTGGTATATACAAAGAAATACAAGGTCACCAAAATTGAACACTAGTGTTACATGCAGTAATTACAAAGCATAACACAAGTTTACATCAGTATTTCATCTGTGCCTAGCAGGACATGAGTTTCACAACTTGAGTTTATTTAATAAAACAAGCAAGACAAATATTATATGTTATATATTCAGTATTTATAAAAGCAGAAAAACATAGATGAAATAAGATCCATTATTATTTACAAAAGTACTTCTGTTTCTTTGCATCAGTTTGAAAATTATAAACTGAGCAATGAGTTAAAAGTCATCACTACAGAGAGAATTATAAGATTTTATCTGCTAAGGTTCTGATGCATCATTTAGTAAGCATTGTCCCTAAAGCACCTATATGAAGATTTAGATTGTACAATACAGCCTCAGTAATATCATTTACATAATACATTTTATAATTTGCTTCCTGTAAAATACTTTCAACAAACTGACCAATCAGTGACTTCCTGTGCTGCCATGTGTACATACATATACATACATACACATATACATGTATATGTGCTTAGTCACATCCTGTTTTTGACACACGAAGTATCATGTAGCATGCTCCTTTAAACAAACCTTTTTGTGATTGTCACTTCGTTGCACTGGTACTGGACATTTCAGAATTAGGACACAGTGCTTTTTCTGAGAGTATGCCATCTGGATTAAAGGGAAGACATGAATGTTCTTGTTTAAATACTACTCGCTTTACTTTGTGAGGACAAATTGAGTTTATATATTTACAGAATGAGTTAGCTGAGTGGACAGAAACATTTTGAAAAAGCAGTATTTATTAAACACAAACACACAAGCAAGCACAGATGTATGCACACATGCATGCACTCACATACACATGAAAATGTCAAACAAATTTCCATTAAGACCTGTTAAACATTCTGACTCATAAATGGCAATGCTACAAGTGAGATTTCTATAAGATTGCATGATATATATTTTTTGCTATTTGACTGTCTCGTGTTACACGTTGATTTTAGTTAACATTTTCTACCTGAAACTGCAAAAGCACTCAATTTGTGGGACAAACATACAAGCATATAAAACATAATTTTTCTTTCTTTATCAATAAGACAATTATAAATGTGTTATATTAGAATATTACCACTCTGGTGTAGGATTCTTATTACGTTTCTCTGAAAATATATTTCTTACTTTGTAGTTCTTTTATATTTTTTTAGAAAGTAAGTGTTTATAAAGTAAGACAGCTATTGTTTGGATTTGTTTCATATTTATAAAACAAGTAATGGTTCATAGGTTCATAGGTGTGTACTAGGCTAACGGCCCTAGAGCCTATATAAGCCTAGCCCAAGAAGATTCCCTGGCATCATGCCACCCAAAGTTAGTTCCCAGTGCCCCTGTCAAGCAAGGTGATGCCCGAGGTGAACTTCCTGTTCCTCACCCACTCGTCAAGATTTCTCTTAAAGAGGGCCAGTGAAGTGCTTAGCTTGATGTGAATGAGAAGTTTGTTCCAGAGTATGGGAAGTCTCTGGGTTAGGAACCTGTACTTCCAGCATGTTCTGTTTATTGTGGTAATGAGGTTAAGGTCCCTGGTGTGGCACAGAGGGATTGGGATTTCTTTAGGTGTAGCATATCTAGCAGCTTTGGGTCAGACATGGCTTTGTAGGTCAAGCAGAGATCACCTCTAAGTAGGCGATAAGAGACAGAGTATAGCTGGAGTTTTTTGAGTCTGTCCATATAGGGCATGTATCTAAGGCCTAAGATCCTCTTAGTGAGATATTTTTGTGGCCTTTCCAGTTGTTGTACGTGTCTAGTGAGGTATGTTCCAAATGGGGCATTGTATTCTATAATAGGTCTAATGATGGATGAGCAGAGAAGGATTATGGCCTTTTTCTTCCTGGATGAGAAACCTTTTGTAATGATATGTGCCACATAGAAAGACTTACTGACTACAGTGGCAATGTGGTTATCAAAGGAGAGGTTGCTGTCAACCTGTGTCCCCAGGTCTCTTATCACACCTTTGGTGTTTAGTGGACTACTGCCTATGTGGTAGTTCATGGGCACTGAATTTTTCCCAAAGGGAATGTCAATGCACTTTTTGGCATTGAGCTTAAGGCCATGGTTCTGGCACCAGTCATTGGTGTCAGTAAGGCCTTTTTGTAGAATGTCTACACCAGTTGGAAAATCAATAATGGCTCCCAGTTTGCAATCATCTGCGAACCTGATCAGCTAAAGTCCCTTTGTGTTGGCTTGAACTTCAGAGAAGTAGATGTCAAACAGGAGAAGACCTAGGACCGACCCCTGTGGGACACCACTTGTAACTGGTTGGTAGTCAGATTTGGAGTCTGCTACTTTCACAGTGTGGGTTCTATCAGTGTGGCAGTTGGCAACCCATCTTATTACATAGGGGTTTATGCTGTCTAACACATTAAACACCAATCATTTTGAAGTCCTGATACAGTAGCAGTGAAAAAGATATAGAACAGTGGAAATATAGAAATGTTATCCTCACACACAAGCTGGTGCTTATTCTGATATGAAGCATATTAAATATAGTGAATAGCAGGTAAATGGAGAACCAAGTACTCAAGTTAGTTAGCCAATATGAGGACAATTCTTGACCCAACCTACCCTACCTCCTTAGAAAACAAGCTGCCAAAGACATCTTCCTGGAGAGACTACAAAAGAAAGTTGTTCTTACCACCGAAACAACCAATGCAAGAATTTCACCCTCAAATGGAATTAAAATAAAATTTGATAATTTTAGCAATTGTACCACCAATTGTCAGTTTATATGACAGAGGTTTGGATTTAAATTAGATTAGTTTAATAGAAAAAGTACTTACTTTGATGTCTTCCAAGAGATCCTCTGTCACTGTCTGCCTTGAAGGATTGCAAACCTGAGTTAAATTTAGCTATCTTACATGCTGGTAAAAATCATAATATAGAAGTTAGTGATATCAATAATATAAAAAAAAACTATATATAATTCCTGCTGTAGCCTGTTCTGTATTGTTTAAGAAGAACTGTTAACTAAATATTAAAAATGTGTTTAAAATGTCTCCAGAAGAAACATTTTTGTTTTAATTTAACACAAGAAAATTGTAAGTGTCCAGTGGTATAATTCTTTGCATGAGGGAATCCACTAAAAACAAATCAATCTTCCTATAAGCTATAAACATGTAATTTCTGGACACTGTTATGTAAATGTTAGAGAAACGTAAAGGGGTTAGTAGAAAAACGAGAAAATGTTTACAGCAGGATGTCACTATTAGAATTGTGAAAACAGACAAAGAAGTTCAGTTGTGGTCATGAATGCTATCCTATTTACATTCCAGGACTTCATCAGAACCCCAACACAAGTTAAGATCACATTTGTATATAAAATTAAAACCAGTCATGTGTTCCACTGTCTCCAGTCACAATACTTGGAATACAATAGCTTCATTGAGTACTAAGAAGAAGGTTTAAACAAAATCAGTTCATTGATTTGGAAAGAAATCATTTTCATGACTTCAAATACTTCTCATATAGCATATAGGTTCATAGATTAGAACTATCTAACTGTACTTATGGGCCATTTAAAGTTTGACCAGTTATCCCATCTGAGAATTAAACCTTGTACCTTGTGTCTGTAAGGTAAACACCTTAACCATTACACCAACTTCTCAACACTCAGCAGTATGTTCATAGGTTCATACAAGGCTAACTGCTGTTGTGGATCCATTTTAAGACTAGCCATTAGTTACTATAAAGACTTAACACCGTAACATTTTATGTTTATAATCAAGTTCAATTAATTGGGCGGCCACAGTGGTGCAGCGGTTAGCGTTGTTGCCTCACAGCAAGAGGTTCTCCGGTTCGATCCTTGGATGGGTTGCCTTCTGTACGGAGTCTGCATGTCCTCCCTGTGGTCACGTGGGTTTCCTGTGGGTGCTTCGGTTTCCTCCCACATCCCAAAGACATGCTGTAGGTGGATTGGACACTCTAAATTGGCCCTAGGCATGAGTATGTGCATGTGTGTGCCTTCTATGGAAGGTTGGGTGCTGGGCTGGCAAGTCGACACTCTAAAACTCTACTGCCAATCATGAGCAGACAGGTGATCTGCTCTGGCGACCCCTAACCGGGAAAAGCCAAAAGTAGAAGAAGAAAGAATCAAGTTCAATTAATTCAACTATTCTGAATGAAAAAAAATCCAGCACTCTTTCATGAGGTACACTTATAAATATGTCTACTGTTAGAAAGCTATTCTTTTCACTATAAAAACTAGACTCTATTTTTGTTAAAAAGTCCCATGTCTCTTAATATGTGAGGAACAGCTTTAAGAGATTTTTTTCAAGGTTCGGTCCACAAATATAGCTAAAGGGTAGGTTTACAAACCCTGCACCACTACTATCAATCTATAAAGGGGGTCTGAGTAATCCTTTTGAACCTTTGGAATCACAAACAAGGCTGGTATCAGTGGATTTTTCAGCATCTGAAAATTGTAAGTGTCCAGTGGTATAATTCTTTGCATCAGGGAGTCCTCCAAAAACAAATCAATCTTCCTATAAGCTATAAAAATGTAATTTCTGGATACTGTTATGTAAATGTTAGAGAAACGTAAAGGGGTTAGTAGAAAAAGGAGAAAAGTGCTCTGTTAATTCCCTGGTACTCTATACGCACAGCTGCAGAACATGTAATCAATGTCCCTATATATTGGAAGAGGACTGGATCCATTTATGAACACAACTATGATATTTACAGGAAAAGTAAAAACATTACCTTTTTAAACACACACTCAACTGTGTTGATTTTAAAAAGTTCAAGTCTGGCATTTCGGAAATAGTACCAAAGAATGAGAGGGGAGGACAACGTGATACCTTTTTGGGATACAAAAGGTTAATATCGCAGTTGAAGCTTAATGCTTCTAGCTCCCCTGGCTTAAACGAACAACTTTCAAAAGTTCCAGCTTTTAAACCAACAAAACTCTAATGTTATATTAACAGTTTCTAAATGGTTGAGAAAAACTGTGTTGTTTATACTATATAAAAAGTATTTGAAGTAATGGAAAATATTTTTTTTTCCTAATCGATGAATTGATGCGATTTAAAACTTTTTATTAGTACTTAATAAAGATGTTTTATTCAAAGTATTGTATTTGAAGACAACAGAACATGTGACTGGTTTTAATTTTGCATACAAATGTGATCTTAACTTGTGTTGGGGTTCTGATGAAGTCCCGGAATGTATATAGGATGAAAGCACTCATATCTGTTAATTTGTTTAGGAATTAGATTAAAGTATTTTTATAGTGACCCACTGGCTGATAATGTTTTAATAATAATATTTGTACATAGTTCAATTATTATTTGCATTGTTTCAATGTATTTCTTTAGGCAGTTGCCAGAGGTTTTACACTACATGAGCTTTTTTGGTTCAATTGGTCTGTTTTTTAGCTGCACAGTCACACGATGTTGAAGATTCATGGAATACCAACAGAAATACAAGCAGCACTCTTGATCTGCCAGGATGATTCCTTTCCAGACAGTTCTCACTCCCATACCATACAGAACTTTGTACATCACTCACAGATGGGAATGAATGGGAATAACTTGATAGGGATGGTATTGACGGTCATCAGGCATATGGTCAAAAAGAATTAAAAAAAAGTAAACTGTACCAGATATAGCCCAAGCTCTCTAAAATGGTAACCATATGAAATGTCAGACCTGCTAGAATGAATCTTGATACACAGAGACTGAAAGGCTGAAAAAAATGGACTTACATGTAACCCGAGATTATCATTCTCAGAATATTCCCTTCTCTTTGAAGTATGCAAAAAAGAAGTATAAAGAAGAAAAATTTTGTTCTATATTCACTCTTTTCTTACATTTTCAGACATATATTCTGTGTGTCAGCACTTTGAATGCCAACATTTCAATAGAGAACCCTCTAAAATCCAATGCTGAAAAAGGACTGATGGTATTTTACTAATTTTTACCCCAGTGAATAACCAGTTTGGGAGGGATGCTTTGCTACCCTGTGCCAACAGCAGTCCTAGTATGAATTATCCCTAATTCATTCCTGTAGCTATCTCCAGGGATTTGTAGGATCTATCCCACTGGGTACTGAACTTGTCCTCAATAGCTCTTAATCTCTTAGAGCAAAAATCTGGACAAAGTCATAAATAATGGGAGACAAAGACACAAAAATAGGGGCACATTTTAAATACTGCTCTTACAAACTTAGAAAGTTGATAGAATAACTGGTTATACATTAGCATGACTTTTCTGAAGGGTATGAAGCTGGACTCTCAAATATCTATCATTATTTTTTTACTTTAGCCCTCAACGATTTGGCAATGATTTCCCAGAAAACCACAATTTTATGAGTAACAGGCCAACAATATAAGGCAAAAATCTAGATATTCTATGAAAATCTATACAGCTGAGATGCATGTTGCCCTCTCAGTTGACTAATGTACATAGCAATTACCATGAATTACTGCCCATTTTTTATTCACAATGATAATGAAAGTATGAAATGTTCTGTGTATACCCTTCTGGCTTGCAGTGTCTCTTTATGTTACATTCACAGTTCCCCCATTTTCTACTTGAGTGTCCTGAATTAAATCTGATAAGATTATGTACACATTCTTTATATCAGCTTAATGTAGCAGACTACCATACTGTGTTTTGTCTCAGTACTCCTGTAAAACAAGTGAGTGTTGAAATGCATTCTCTCAGTACCCAGTCCTTCTATTTTTAATAAAGAATGAGTTATAGTTTAGGAAGCACCTAAATGCTACCTTTCTAGAAAGGTGTACTTGAACCTTTGATATGATTTTGAGTGTTTGTAATTTTAAGGCAGAGTTTTTCAAATTAAATTGCTGTTTTTATAGTATGCTGTATTTATTATTTTAAACCATATTAAGAGGATTTGTTGATGTGTTTATTTATGATTCAGTGTTCATTGCATTTTAAATCATAAGGTGCTTGAAAGATTTGATGTTAAACCATCGAATTCTTCATGTGTCATAACCAACCACTTTTATGTCAAAATACTGCTCGCTGTAGTGACTTCCACCTGCCCAAGGACACCACAGGGTGTGTGTCACTATCCATCCTACAATGAATGACCACGTGCTGTCTGCACACTGTCTGGTTTGTTATGGGCCTATCCACCCATTCTGGCAGTTCCTACACTATCTACAGGCTGAGAATTAACTGCAGGCACATAATTCTAGTCCATCCCCTCCCCCTTTAGCATATCCATCAGTCATATATTCCCTGATGCCTCACTAGATTTGTGGTAAAGAACTGACTGTTCCTTAAAGTGTAAACACTCCACAACAATACAATCTACAGCTCCTTCCAGTGGCCCATTTAATTCTCTACAATCCTCTCTGAAGTTTTAACTCTGTACGCAGTAGCCATTTCTTTGTAGCATCATTCCTACATGTCACATATAACTCTGTGCTTATGCCAACCAAATGTCCAGTCATTATTTTATTTGATATAGTCATTGTATGTTACTCCATCATGAACAGAACTAATTTTGCTACTTACTGTGCTCTAACCTATCTGACTCACAATCGCAAGATAAATCAATGAATTGCTCAGTACCTAAGTGCACTCTTTCCTACACCGTGAGGCCTAAGGCTGCTGAATCAATGTAAGAGCTTCAGTTTTCTAACTTCCCATATGAAAGCCATAATTATTAATCCTTGTTCTTTGGCACACAGGGAAGCTGGTTGAATAATGTGGCAGTGATAATGAGGAAGTGAAACAGGTATGATATTAGCCAAACCTTTAACATATATTTACCTTCAAATATAAGTCCCTTTGTAAGTGCTCTGACTAAGACCTGTCCTATTAAATTCATGCCCCACTGCCTTTTTCTGCCCAAGTCAATGAAAATGCCCAGGAAATTGTTCATATTGCAGGGACACCTGCCTTGTCCTAGTTGAGGCAAATCCTAGGTTATTCACCTGGCTGAAGAAAGGATGACATGTTGTACCTTATCTTGTGCTGTGGCACTTGACAAAAAGCAGTCTAAATAGTATCTGACCTGCATGCTATGGTCATTACCTGGATCACATACAGTGTTGTGCTCATTCACTCATAATGTGCAGTCTGTCCACAATCCATTTACACGGCTTTGTCAAAGTGCTACTGCACTGGTGGAGGATCATAGTCGGTGGTCATCTACAGATCATAGTAGGAGCTGTCAGAGAGCTAATCTGGTTTCTAATTCTCCAGACACTTGATATCCTTTCTGGAAATTTTCTTTAATACATCACCTGAGGTCATACATGCAAACTTTGTTAGACTTTGTATCATTCACTGATGCCCCTTTCAGCAAAAACAAGAGATTAGTCTGAACTTTATGGTTTTTACCACCAGCTTAAGTGGGGAGTGTGGAATGCCTCAGCCAGAAGTACATGAAACTGCATCATTGTACTTCTGGCCAGGTCCTCTTTATTAGACAGGTTTTGCAATGTTTATAAAATATCATTACCACTGGCTACCCAGAAAGGCTGACTTGTCTGTGGAGTTTTATAGACATTACCAAGGCTAAAGTTGCAAATGAAATGCAGATAATTATATGGACAGTTTTCATGTACAATTTCAAAAAGAGGTAGAAAGATAGATGTTGAAAAGATATTTAAAATCTTTATGTAAAGAAGTAGTGGACATTGCAAACGTTTATGATAAAAGAAGTCTATAGACTAGTGAATGGTTTTATATTATTGTGTTAACAATAGAAAGAAAAAATACATACATATACCAAGCATGATAAATGTGGTGTGGAATAAGAGTATTATAAAATACTGCGGGCAACCCAAAACATTTTTGTAGAAAAAGACATTTGATAAATAACTGTGATAAAAGAAAATGTTATATTTGTGGGGAAATGGGGCATGAGGAAAAAATATATATAGACTGAAATGTTATAAATGTAACAAAAGTGGACATTTATGGATGGATTGTAAAAATAAAAATAACAGTAAGGAAAAAGAAAGAGAAGGAAATTAACAAAGACAAGACATTTTAGAAGTAGTAGAAATAGAAGACAAATTAAGTGAGAAAAAATAATAAAGCAGACATAGAAGAAGGCTATGAAATAAGTGATGAAGAAAACATAAATTGGGAGATAGTAAAAAAATATATCCTATTGTTAAAAGGGTAAAAGAAAAAAGAAAATGTAAAGGGATAAGTACACAAGAAAAAAAAGAAAGGCAAGCAATGTCTTTCAGCATCTCCCAATAGGGGTCACCAAAGTGGATCACCAGTCCACTGATTGATTGGCAGTAGAGTTTTAACAGTGTCAAATTGCCAGCCTGGTGCCAAACCTTCAAAGAAGGCACATGCACACACACACATGCACCTACCTGCATGTCTTTAAAACTCACTCAGGAAGGACATGCAGACTCTGCACAGAAGGCTCTCTAGCCGAGAATCAAACCAGAAAACCTCTTGCTGTGAGGTGACAATGCTAACCGCTGCACCACTGTGGCTAACTTAAGAAATAAAAAAGAAAGGAAATGAATGAAAAAGAATATATACAGCTAATGTCTGATATAATGGTTAAGGTGTTTCACTAACAGACACAAAGTACAGTGTCTGATTCTCACCTTTGATCAGGAAAGTTGTTAGACATAGAATGGCCCATTAAGGCAGCTAGTCTAGCAATTGGCTATGATCTTATGAAACTGTGATTCAAAGGAAAAGGTAAAATAAAAAACGTAGAATGCTTTCTGTAAATGTGAATAATATTAAGAATATAGTAAAAAGATTTGGGATTTTGGAATGGTGTAATACATGTGATGTAGATGTAACTATATTAGAAGGTACAATATTTTAATAAATGAAGAACAATTACAAAGAAAGAAACTATGGGGAGGAAAGATAACCTGGAATTTTGGAAATAAACAATGTTCTGGAATACTTGTATTCTGTAGAAATACAGTGAATATATTACTTGTAACTTTAGTAAAAATTTAAAAATTAGCCATTGTAGATTTAAAATGGAAAGAACAAGTATTCAGTATTTTAACAGTATATGCTTATACTAATTCTAATGAAAGGGAAGCTTATTCCATCAGATTTTATACTGCATAATGGTAAATATAAATATTATAATAACAGAAGACTTTGTGACTTGAGACAAATATAAAAAGAAAAGAAATGATCTAAGAACAAATGTTAATAGTTATAAGATGTGGTAACTTAAAATTCTGGGACAAAAAACATGGACTCACAAAAGGGGGTACGTATAGAACTGGAATGGATTATTTTATAATATCAGAAGGTTTAGTTATATGAGAAGAAGAGGTAGTTGAAACAAGACTTTCTGATCATCTTGCAATATAGGCAGAGATAAAGGAAAACAAAGAATATATAAAAATAAGCAAAGGAATAAAAAGGATAAATAAGAAAGTATGGAATGAAGAAGGAAAGAGATTAGTAATACAAATATAGAAAGGTCATATTACTATAAGATTATAAAAATTGGTCCGAATGATGGATGACATTTAAGTAAATTTATAAAAACAATTTATAGAGGCAATTTGATATGAGAAAACTAGAGAAAGCAAAATACTAAATAACACAAATTGATACATTGGAAGATTTAGAACATAATGATAAAAAGTACTTTGACAAAGAAAAAGAATTATATGAAATAAATAAAAAATACAAGAATTGTTATATAAGCAAATATGCTTTTTTTTACAAGGAAAAAGTTACTTACACAGATTAGTAAAGGAAGATGGTAGTACAATGTTAGAAATAAAAATGTAAAAGGAGAAATAGAAAGCACTCAGGGAAAGATTAGAAATTGTGTAGTAAAATATATATAACAAATGCTTAAAGAAAAAATGTAGCAAAAAACATCATGGAAAGTAAAAAAGTTAACAGAAAAAGATAATAAGGAGTTGGAAAAGGATATTTCTTTTTATGAGCTAGATAAAGTATTAGGAAAAGTAAATATAGATTTGTCTGCAGGATCAGAAAGTGTATGAAATGTATAAAAATTTAAAGGATTGGCAAATATTTTTTTTTAAGATTTTGAATGAATGAATGTTTTATTTATAAATAATTATGTAGTGGAATACTTAAATACATATGGAAGGAAAATAGAAGACAATTCAAAACTGGAGACTAATAATATTGAATAATAATAATTATAAGATTTCTAGGAAAACAATACAAAACAGATTTGAAACAAAAATGGGAAATATTATGGAAAATAGTATATATAGAATAAAGGGAAAGGCTTGTCAAGAATGATTAATAATAGAAAAATTGTGAATGATTTTATGAATAGAAAAGAAGAAGAAGTAAAATCATATTAGGATACCTTAATAAGGCATTTGATACAATTAGATGTGAAATATTATGGGGATATTGAAATAATATAATATAAGTGAGAAAGTTAGGAAATTATGCATGCTAGTATATAGCAATAATAAAGTAAAATGCTTGTAAATGTCTGATTAAGCAAAGAGGTGCATATGAAGAATGGTGTAAGACAGGGATGGCCAATGTGCTGTATACTCTATGAATTAGTTACGAATGTGATAGTACATGAAATAAATTGCAAAATGAAGGGTTAAGAATTCATGTTCTGTTAACATATGCAGATGACTATAATAATTGTAAAAAAAAATTTGGATAGCAGAAGTAAAAAAAATGCACAAACAAGTATCTTAAGGTGATAGGGATGGATTTGAATAAAGAGAAAAGTAAAGGTTTAGGTGATGTAGTAAAGATAGGGGATATATATTTTACAAAAAAGATGTAAGTATAATTCAATGAGATAAAACAACAAAATAAATACAATAAACCTGCCTTTTTCTATAGAGCACATGAATTATCATTCAGGAAAAGGGATTATTTGATAAATTTAGTACTGATGGGAAAAATAGCATACTTAACAAGTGTATTTATGCTTCCAACAGTAGATGAAAATGAATTATTGCAAATATTGTTTCATTCATATGGGGTTCTAGATTGAACCTAGTAAAAATAAGAGTTTTGTGTGCAAATAAAGAGGAAGGAGGTTTAGGGTTATTTAACTCAATGATATATGCAGCTTCATTAAATTTGTACAAACTGGTAATGTGGATAAATGAAAAAAATGATATATTACTAGTAAAAGTATATAAATATAAATATGATAAATTTGGGGGCATGGTTAAAAGAGTAAAAAAGAAAGGGAGTGTATAAATGAAAAAATAAAATGTTACCAAGAGAAATACTTTCTGCAGAAAATAAAAATTGATGATATGGAAAAAATATATATATATGATATATGAATGTAATGATAAAATATTACTGTATAAAACCATGGGAAAATATAACAGAGGGTAAAATTAAAGCTATAAACATAAGAAATGTAATCAGAAAGTCAAATGTCATGATTTTTGTGGAGACTGGTAACAGAAAAATTAACAGCAAAAGGAAATATGTAGTATAAAATGAAAGGTGAGACAATATGTTGACATCGTCAAGAAGAAGAAACTAATGAACATGTGTTCAAATACATAAAATAAGTAGATAAAATGAACATGGATATGATTAAATGTGGTTTTAAATATGGATATTATAATAATAGAAGTAAAGGGTATGTTAAATGAATTGATTAAAAAAATATATGCCATGTGGGTTATATGGAATGAAGGAATAAATGAAATGATGTTTAATGGTAGATTAACTTTAGCAACAATATTAAGTAAAATCAGATGGTGGTTATGGAAAAAGGAGTGGGGGTCTAATAAGGATGAAAATTTAATGTGATTGTAAGAACAATTATGAATATGTTTAAATATATTTGTATATCTATATGTTTGTAAATTTGAAAATATTTGTAAAAAATTAAATATGCTTTAAATAAGAATTCTTTTTTTATATATATGTAAACAACCCCTTCTCTTTTTAATAGGTACCATGGGATCTTTTGTGGACACCTGATCTACCACCAAATCAGGCAGATGGGGCCTTGGTTTAAAATCTTATCTGAAGGATGACACATTCAGGAATAATACACTCTCCTTTATGCTGCACTGCAGTGTCCTCAAACTATCTACCTGGTGTGGGAATAAAACCCACAGCTTTCTGCCCTAATGGTTAGTGGGTTAACTGTTGCACCACTGACACCACTTTCTTGAGTAATTTGATCTATATCCATGTGCCCACCTCCTTCCTGGCCTGCAAAACCTGACAGCATGAGATTAGTACCATATTCTCCAGCTGATCATATATTCTAATAAATTATAAATTATAAACATTGTTAAACAAGATCTGGAGTCTAGTGCTCAACTCCTTTATAAAACTTCATTTTTCACATGGGCAGGTTATCTATCTACCTATATGCTTTAAGGTCACATTTTTTTACTTCTGTCTACTATCTAGGCTACTCTAAATATGGCTACCTTTTCTATGCATAAATTGCTCTTGTGAAAAGAAGTTTCCCTGTACAGAGTCCCATAGTTTGAAATACATTACATGACTCTTGTGGCAAATACACTTCTTCCAGTCATTAACTGCTTTATCTCTTCAGCCATTTCTCATTACTCTATTGAAAATATTTTCCCAGTCTATACATAATGCATTTGTTTGTCAGAGGAGTTGAACATGATTCTTTAATTGCATCCTAAACAAGCATTCTTTTTAAAACAAATACAGCCTTTAGTTAGTAACCCATGCTCTGGCTTGATCATTGCAGTTACCTAGTTATCTAGGAACTCCCATAAGCGTAATGTTGCTTCTGTGTGATTTTATTTTTTGTTTTACATCTGTAATGGGTGCTGTATGGATAATGTCAGCCTATATCTGTGACCTTGTTAATATATAAACACTGTGCATTGTGATTACATTCTGTTATGTCAGTATATTGATCACTTACTGTCTGATAACGTATCCTTATTAAATAAGTCCAAAAAGCTGTTCAGCAATTGGATAACGACTTCTAAATTTATGAAATAAGAAAAATACCTAAAGTTGCTTTTAGAAAGAAAAGGTTAAAAATTGGAGCAGAGACAAACAAGAAGACAGTGGTTTAGAAAATGGTAAAAGGACCCATGAAAGTAAGATTATAGCAAAGAAATGCGTACTAATGACTTGCAAAAAATGATTTAGCATTAAGGATTATGCATTCCTATACACATTCCTATAAAGTTATACAAATAACTTTATTTCATTTAGCTCACTGTGTTTTAGATAGCTGAATTACACTAAATAGTATTTTATAAAGACAGTAAGTCAGTGAGTTTGTAGGAAATGCAACTATAGTAGAACTATAGGAGATATTTGTAAACTTATAAATACAATGATACATGATGTATGTGTGCGACAAAACATAATATACAGAAATGTTACTTTAATGTACAAAATAATATATTACATGTATAAAACCATTTTGTAGAGCTGCCATATGTCTAGCAAGTGAGATTATGGATCAAATGTATACCAGCTGGTGTGCTGTTAAATTATATATTTTACTGTAGAATTCCGTCTACGTTTGGTCCTTAATACATGTTAACGTCTGGATGAGAACATTGCTTTTCATTAAAACCAGCAGGCCATACAGTTCTCTCACTAAATTAATGAAACCCTGAAACATGCATATTTACTTTCTACAGAAAAAATATATTACTACCTGAATGCAGACCTACTGCTTTCCAGCCGTGCCCTGCTCTCTACTCATGTACACATTCTTTAGAAGTACTGCTGTGATTTTCAAGTGGAATTAATGCAATGACAAGAGTTAAGCACTTAACTTTAGGCTTTCCAGTCTACCTTTCTTTGAAATTAATTACAAGTCAAATTTTAACAGAAAAAGACTAGCCTTCATTCAATTAGCAATAATAGGATTAAAACATAAGTATGGTATTGGTGATTTAAATTAAAAAAAAAATCTTTTGCGACGTATTTCACAAGTATAACATTATTCTGAAAATGAATACATGACTTTTAAATACATGAAATGCGATGAATTAGTTGTATGCTTTTAATCATTACCTTCATGATGTGTTTAATATTCGAGATAGTTAAGTTGCAATTATAATGAGATCTTTAATTAGCCGCTGAGTAGTTTTCTTGCTGAGATGACCTAATGGGATGTGACAAGTGGAGACTTTACATTTGTAGTGAATATTCACTGCAGAAAATGACACATAATACTAATACAGTGGTGAGCATGTTCTTATTGTTAATTCTTAGAGACAACTCTAATAGAGAATGTAACATGAGTTACATAGCAAAGATTCATTAATGGTGATGTCAAATTATGTCCAGCAACCAATATCATTTTTTCTTTTATTTTATCTAGAAAGGTAAAAATCTTCTTTTGCTTATTTTGTTTCCTGTTTCAGTATTTAGTGTTTCATTTTGGCTACAATCAGCCTTCTGAAACTATAGACATTTTTGCATGATACAAACATAGATTATCGGAAATTCAATTTGATTCACTAAATGACAGTACATGAAAGATTTTCTGCAGTTACCAATCTCCTAACCTATTCTAAACTGTATTCATTCAAAAGGCATTATTCTGATAATGCTCATTAGTTCAGTATATGGGGCTATTTGGAAAAAAAAAACATGAAACCATCAAGCATCAGGAAGTAGAGTGCAATGCAGCCTGGCACTTATTGGGTATGTATGAGTGCCAACATAATGCTGTCATACTGGGGGCGGAGTCGTGTAATGAAACATGAAAATAACAATTATGGCAATAACAGTGCTGCTGGAACAGCTAACATGTACAATATTATGCATGTTCATGCATGCAACAAAGAATCTTGTAGCTGCAACCCAGATGCTGACTGTAGCCCACAGAAGGACACCACAGAAAAGTGATGAGTCATTTCATCATATAAATGGGGAAGAGAGGGAGAAACAGGTCAGGCAGAAATGTGGAGGAGCAAGCAAGTGAACATACAAAAGTATGATATAAAGGGAAGTGAAGAGGAGGGAAGAACCATATCCTCTTTTGTGGCGTAGTTGTTCATTTTCTATTTTGTTAAGAATGGTAGAAGGCAAAGGTCATAAGAAGTGAGTGCATGGAGAAAGGTGGTTATAAGGAAGGAAGCAGGGGCAGGCAGACAAAAATATAGTTCAGGCTACTATTGAAAGGAGAGGTGTGGACAGATAAGGTGGGGCAACAGTAAAGAGGTGTTAACTGACAAATAATAGACAGATGGTTATGTGAAGGATGGGACTACAAACACAGGATGTGGAGTGTCACATAAGGATGAAAGTAGGAAGAAATATGGTGAGCCTGTCTGACCAGGCACTGACACACCAACCCAGAAATCAGTCACCTCCATGGACAACAACATGGACAGATGCCATCTCTGGTAGGCGAATAGATGGGTCCAGACAGCCATGCAACTCAATCATCAGCAGCAGAAGGAGATGGTACAAGGTGCTGGAGAAGACAGCCATCCACTGGTCCACTTTGGTCCTCACCAGCTGGCTGCCTCACTACTTGCAGTGTGGCACAGGTGAACCACTTTGTGGCCACATATCATAGTAAACTTCAGGGTGCAATTCATCATCTTGCAAAATGGATGGCCTGGGAACTGCTGGGGGCACTACCTCAGGCATTCTGGCTGATGTAGAGTGTGGTAGTTGCTGCTTCCCTACAGCTGGCACTATGTCTGACCCTGTAGAAAGAGAAGAAAAGAAAACACAATGAATGA
The DNA here is from genome assembly GCF_019279795.1 of Protopterus annectens. Lineage (NCBI taxonomy): Eukaryota > Metazoa > Chordata > Ceratodontiformes > Protopteridae > Protopterus > Protopterus annectens. The sequence continues at coordinate 1,413,998,782 of NC_056745.1, forward strand.
AAAAACAGAGGAACTCATACAAAATGATTAGTATACATGTATGTGACTTTATTCAAATAATAGAGTATAAACAGCTTACCCTACTGTCTGGAGACCAGTTCAGATCTTGCTAAACCATCCCTTCTCTGAACATCAACCTCCTCTGCTGTGCTAGAGCATAAAATAAACAGTACTCAGTACAACATGTTCCTGACAATAGCAGGGAATTACAGCTAAAGGTGATATGCTGAATGGACATTGCCAAGATATGTACAGAATGCTTACTAGAAAATCTTGGCTTCTTTTCCCTTACTTCTGCCTTCTGTAGTTGGACTAAGTCTGGATGTTGATTTTTCAGGCCACTGTACTTATTTTTGCACTGCTTGATAGAGGTGGAGGTGCCAGTAACATTAGTCAATGCCCTGGCAAGCTGATGCCAGACATCAGTTTTATGGGCGGGGCCCCCTAAAACTCCCTCAATGTACAGTCCCTACCGTCCCTGTGAAGTGAATGATGGAAGACCTTGGCAGCCTGACAGCAGCACATGAGTGTCCTTTGGAATTCAGAACCTGAAGAGACCAAGTCCAGTCTACAAGGAGGAAAATGGTGACCAGTGCACATGGCTGCATTCACTGGGCACTACCTGATGTACATTCATGAGCTGCATGGCCTCATGATGTAAAGGCAGTGTGAACATTCATTGATACAGGCTTAGCAGCATTCATCTCAGTGTACATGACCTCTCAGCAGCTGATAGCAGCCATCTCAATGTGCATGACCTCTCAGCTGATGGTATCAGCCATCTCAGTGTACATGACCTGTCATCAGATAATAGCAGCCATCTCAGTGTACATGACTGTCAGCAGCTGATAGCAGCCATTTCAGTATAATGACCTCTCAGCAGATGATTTCAGCCATCTCAGTGTATATGGCCCCTTAGCAGCTGAGAGCAGATATCACACTGGACCAGACCTATCAGCAGATAATAGCAGTCATCTCAGTGTACATGACCTCTCATCAGATATTAGCAGCCATCTCAGTGTACATGACCTCTCAGCAGCTGATAGCAACCATCTCAATGTGCATGACCTCTCAGCAGATGGTATCAGCCATCTCAGTGTACATGCCCTCTCAGCAGATGATAGCATTCATCTCAGTGTATATGGCCACTTAGTGGACCTGACCTCTCATCAGATGATAGCAGCCACATCTGTATACATGATGTCTTAACAGATGATAGCAGACATCTCAGTGTCCTGGATCACTCAGCAGATGATAGCACTAATTGCAGTTGGTAAGACATCAAGTAATAGTTGTAATTCAGATACAAACACTTTAAATCACTTCATTAATATAATAACTGCCTTATGAGGCCCATCTTAGTGTGATAAAAAAACATGGTCCCCCGATTGCAAGCAACCTTTTTACAATAAGCAACTTAAGAATAAGAATATATTGAATAACAGGGTATATTACCATATGGGCAACCTGACAGCATACAAGACTACTGTTAATAGACCTCAGAAATACATTAAGAATAAAAGGGTACATGGAGGTAACACAAACAGTACATAAGCGGAATAGTTTGTGATGTGATACAGCACAGGGCATGGCTGCAGAATGTCCACATTTTTGATTACTAATTTTGGTCTTCTCATAAAACTAATGGTTTTCGGGAAAGTCACTGAGGATGGAGGCCACTAAATAATTCAAACATTTGAGCTTCATACTTTAAATCCTTTAGAAAATGCATACTAAAGCAAAATCTTTTATTCTCTCAACTTCATGTAAGTTTGTAAGAGCAACATTTAAAATCTATCCCTGATTTTGGGTATTTGCACCCCCATAATTTTTGGCTTAGTCCAGATTTCTTGAGCTGAGAGGTTGCATGTGGGAAGTCTCAAACTGACAGGAAAGCTGGAACAGGTCAGGTTTTGTAACTGCCCTGCTGTATGGGATTCACAGCAGAGCTGCATATGCTCACAAACTGCGTGACAGATTAGTACTAGTATGCATGACTATTGTAGAGGACAATAACTTGCAACTGTGAATGATTTACTTCTAAATTCACAATTACATATATGTCATCCAGGGACAATGAAGCTGAAACAATGATATCCTTCATCACAAGGTACATATTTGCTTATGTCATGGGAGTATGTTATACAGTCACATGTTCCACTGATAAAGGTTTGGAACATGCCAGATGTCAATGAGTCACCACTGGGTGATGATGATGGCAGTATGCACATGGCTCGGTCTGGCAACATGAGTCACCCCTGGGTGATGATGGCAGCATGTGTATGGCTTAGTCTGTCAACACAGGAGTCACCAATGGGTGATGATGGCAGCATGTGTATGGCTTAGTCTGCCAACACAGCAGTTACCAATGGGTGATGATGATGGCAGCATGTGCATGGCTCAGTCTGGTAACACATGAGTCACCAATGGGCGATGATGATTGAAGCATTCACATGGCTCAGTCTGGCAACACATGAGTCACCAATGGGTGACGATGATGGCAGCATGCGCATGGCTCGGTCTGGCAACACAAGTCACCCCTGGGTGATGATGGCAGCATGTGTATGGCTTAGTCTGCCAACACAGGAGTCACCAATGGGTGATGATGGCAGCATGTGTATAGCTTAGTCTGCCAACACAGCAGTTATCAATGGGTGATGATGATGGCAGCATGCGCATGGCTCAGTCTGGTAACACATGAGTCACCAATGGGCGATGATGATTGAAGCATTGACATGGCTCAGTCTGGCAACACATGAGTCACCAATGGGTGATGATGATGGCAGCATGTGCGTGGTTCAGTCTGGCAACACAAGTCACCCCTGGGTGATGATGGCAGCATGTGTATGGCTTAGTCTGCCAACACAGGAGTCACCAGTGGGTGATGATGGCACATGTGTATAGCTTAGTCTGCCAACACAGCAGTTATCAATGGGTGATGATGATGGCAGCATGCGCATGGCTCAGTCTGGTAACACATGAGTCACCAATGAGCGATGATGATTGAAGCATTCACATGGCTCAGTCTGGCAACACATGAGTCACCAATGGGTGATGATGATGGCAGCATGCGCATGGCTCAGTCTGGCAACACATGAGTCACCAATGGGTGATGATGATGGTAGCATGAACATGGCTCAGTCTGGCAACACGAGTCACCAATGGGTGATAATGATTGCAGAATTCACATGGCTCAGCCTGGTAACACATGAGTCACCACTGGGTGATGATGATGGCAGCATGCGCATGGCTCAGTCTGGTAAAACATGAGTCACTAATGGATGATGATGATGGCAGCATTCATATGGCTCAGTCTGGTAACACATGAGCAAACAATGGGTGATAATGATTGCAGAATTCACATGGCTCAGTCTGGCAACACATGAGTCACCAATGGGTGATAATGATAGCAGAATTTGCATGGCTCAGCCTGGTAACACATGAGTCACCAATGGATGATGATGGCAGCATGTGTATGGCTTAGTCTGCCAACACAGGAGTCACCAATGGGTGATGATGGCAGCATGTGTATGGCTTAGTCTGCTAACACAGCAGTTACCAATGGGTGATGATGATGGCAGCATGCGCATGGCTCAGTCTGGTAACACATGAGTCACCAATGGATGATGATAATGATGACATCATGTGTATGGCTTAGTCTGCCAACACAACAGTTACCAATGGGTGATGATGATTGCAGCATTCACACGGCTCAATCTGGTAACACATGAGTCACCAATGGGTGATGATGATGGCAGCATGTGCATAGCTCATTCTGGCAACACAGCAGTCACCAATGGATGATGATGATGATGGCAGCATGCACATGGCTCAGTCTGGCAACACATGAGTCACCTATGTGTGGTGATGATGGCAGCATGCACATAGCTCAGTCTGGCAACACATGATTCACTAATGGCTGATGATGATGGCATATGTGCATGGCTCAGTCTGGTAACATATGAGTCACACAGCAGTACTGTTAGCAATGCTAATGCTGGGGGCACACACAGAATCCCCAAAGCTGAAATGATGGTGAAGACACAAGATGAACACCTGCCCATCCCTGTCTTTAGTGCTGGACATCCCAACGATGTCAGTCCACCCAATCTTCACAGGTGTCGCAACCACAGATGGCATCAGAAGGCTGTACTATGTCTGAGGTGCACAGACCTTGCAAAGGGAAGAAACATGTCAGTATTTCTTGTTGTCATGCCTGCAGAACATTCCATGACCTGAGTATTACCTTTGGAATCAATCAGCAGATGTAAAGGACGGTGGTCCAGGCACAGATAGCCACTACTAACACAATGTCAAAGAAGTGTGGCATAACTTCTGCATTCTGTAACAGTGCAATATCCAGAGCTGTAAAGACCAACCCAAATTTCTGAGTCTGAAAAGTAGCACTATGTTTTCTCTAGTCTGGCCCATTGTTCTCCTCCATCAAGAATGCTTTAAACAGCAGGGTATATACAGTAAAAGGAATACTCTCCTGAGTATTGTTTTGGTTTGTGGTGAGAAAAAATTATTTTGTAGAAAGCTTTGCAAATTAAATGTTTCTAATCTATTAGTAACGTCATCTGTATGGCAAGAGATTGAGGAAACTGAGCTTGTCTGATTTTGTTCCCTTTCAAAAACATTTCTCTTTGTTTTTCATTATCCAGTCTATAAAGAATTTATTTAGCTAGGCCAGTATGATCATTTATAAGTCAAGTATCTTAAAAGGAGATTCATATGTGGTGAAGTGGATAGTAAACTGGTTGAAAGATAGAGCCCACATTCTTTAGGTGGCAGGGACCTTCTCTGGAAAGTATGAAGTGAACTAGTGGAATGCTCAAGGGCTCAGCGCTGAGATGCCTCCTTTTTCACATTTTCTTCTCTAGTATCCAGACTGAGAGTCATGATCCTTGATTAACTAACCTTGCATATGGGCATTATTAACAAATTTCCCTGTCACACCTGTTCATTACACCAGGAACTAACACTTGTAAACAGACTGAGTACAGAATAAGAGGTAAAATTAAATGTGCAAAGTGTAATAATGTTATGTTCAGTAAACAACTCTCTCCAACAGCATACAATATACCCAATACCCCACTTCAAAATGATATGTAGTCAGGGATCTTGGATTCTGGGTCATTAATTCCCTCTCCTTTGACTACTGTGTAGCAGCAGAACTAATATCAAAACGCAGAGCATTCAGGTCAAAATAAATTTCTGAGTACAACATCTACCTTCAGGATATACTTTTCTAGACCGTATTAAGAAACTGAAAATCTAAAGAGGTTTCTGTTCAAGAGAATTGTTGGCCTCATCCTGAGCTATCAGGAACATCCTGAAGTGTAGTACATTTATTCATTTTCTTATAGGCTGTTGTGAGGTGTTTTATGCCTAACATTCTATGCCGTTAGAGACTCCATCCTTTTTCATCTCCTCTTTCCTTGGATGTCAAATAGCTCCATTAATACCAGAAATAGGACATTAAATATCTACCAGCACATATAAAAAAATGTATGCAGGAGACAAAATTACTTCCAGTAACTTACCCTGCAAGTTAAAAAAGTGACACCCTACAGTCCTTGAAATTAAATCTGGATGATTGGATGAATACTTATCCTTTACCCCAAGATTGACCTGCTTTGCCCTTTTTTAGGAACGGCATACATAATGAGGGTGGATATTAGCAATTTACATGGTCTTGTGAATCAATTGCCTTGGTTTTACTATTTGGTGAGTAACATGGTCTTGTGACTCAACTGCCTTGGTCCTACTATTTGGTGAGTCACATGGTCTTGTGACTCATCTGCCTTGGTCCTACTATTTGGTGAATGTTATACTACATCACTAACCTTTCATTAGGTATTCAGGATAATCACATCATAAAATCTCTTCCAGCCTACACTATGCAACACAGTCATGTTTTTGCCTACTCTTAGTAAGTTTCAGGAAGTTCTTAAAACTTTTATAAATGGTAAAATTCAGTACAAAACGTATTATAGGGAGTACATCAAAAAATAAATTGCAACATACATGATTTCATTTGGATGATTAGTAGAAACCATTACTGTGTTCTCTGCTGTCCTTAGATGGCTGACAAGTGGAATATCTTAAAGTGCACTAAACATGCTGTTTTGCTAAAGGTGAATGTCTGAGTTTGTGATTATCTGCTTTACATGTTTTTTATAATAAGTAACTGTTCTCCATCTTCTATGCATGAAAATGTGTAATTTTCAATGCTGATGTTAACTTTTTATTTTTCAGGCAAACAAATTGTGGAGAAAAACATTCTCTTGTTAGCTCAATTATATCAACTCAAATAATAAATAGATATTTAAAAGTGTTGCTGAATTTCTATTGCTTAAGAAGTGTTGGTAAGAATGTGATTTGCATTCATTATACCTTTCAGTTATTGAGAAATTTATGGGTAATCAAATCTCCTAATTACACCTCTCAGCTTTTTATGGCCAAAATTTAGGACACAGCAAAAAATAATTGGAGGAACTGCAAAAAATTAGGGATATTATTAAATACTGGCACTATTAATTAGAACTCACAAAAATGTCAAATATTATTATCTATTTGTTTATTTATTTATTTTTTATTTTATTTTTTATTTATTACATTTGTTTACTGGGTAGTGTCCGAATGGGCCTGGGGCCAGTTTTCAGCAGAGACCTGAGGGAGAAAAGCTCCACAGTATTACAAAAGCAACAATATTTCAAAGAATACAATCCAGACAATAGTACAGTACAATTAAGAACATGCAATCTTAATAGTACAGTTAAATCTAAAAAGTAATACAGGAAATATTACAGAAACAAGCAATAGGGCAATACAAATACTGGAGTAATTTCTATACTAAGAAAAATTGATATCAGAAGAATAGGAGTTTTGCTGAGAACTGTAACAGAAGTGGCTTAGTAATTATCCAGGTGCTTGGCAAGAGCACAGCCAATGGTTAGTCAGGTGTTCCTTTAGGAGTGATTTGAACTGTTCGTGGTTGGGGTTTTTTGCTATTGAGTCTGGAAAAGTGTTCCAGAGTTTGGCTACTGTGTATGAATAGAGGGAATCACCATGACAGTTATGGCAGTTGGAAACCTTGAGTAGAAGTTTGTTAGAAGATCTGAGAGTTCTACGCTTGTTACTGGGTTGGACTAAATAGGAGATTGCTGGGCAGTCATTGGGGTACTAAATTATTTTGTGGGTTAACATTAGCTGATTAAGTGATAACAGGCTGGGTAATTCTAGCCAGTTTATCTGTGAGAGGACTGCACAGTGGTGGGATCTATGTGGATGATTAGTGGCGTATTTAGCAATTGTATTGTAGTTCGCTTCAAGCTTGTTGCAATCTGATTTTCAAAGGTTTGTGAATATAAGCAAGCCATACAGGAGGGTGGATAGCAGGTGTGTGTGAGCAGTGGCTAACCTGGCACTGGGATTTAGGTACGGTTTGGCCCTGTATGGGGTGACTAGTTTGATGTGTACTTTTTTGATAGTTTGCATGATATGTTTATCAGATTTGAGGTTATCATCTATAGTAACACCCAAAAGCTTATTGTTGTTAGTGGGGACTATCCTGGTTCCATTTGCAGCAGTGATTGAGAGAGGGGCTTTCGAGAAGTTCTTTACTGTGGTCTTTTTTATTTCAGGTGGGGGTGGGATGAGGACCTCCAGCGAGGTTAGTTGCTGATCTGTTCTCACCAGTGAGGGTATACTTCCGGTGTTGAACATTGTGCTCCCATGTTCGTGATGATGAGATCAAGTATGTTTTCTCCTCTTGTGGGGATGGTGACTAGTTGTTCCATGGCATTTGAGTTTATGAATTCCAGGAACTTTTGGGCTAGGGTGTTCGGGCTTGAGTAGTGTTCCCAGTCTATATTAGGGTAATTGAAGTCACCTAGTATGATGGTGTTTGGTGATACATTTATCCCTCTAGTGTTTTCAGGAAGGCCATGTGAGGTTCCTGAGTTTGTGAGGTGGCCTGTAACATGCTACAATTTGTAGAGCAGTCTTGCCTATGGTTAATTGCACCTGGATGGTCTCCGATGCATCATCGCGTTGCCACCAGTCTTGAGGTGTGGGTGTCTTTGATGAATATGGATACCCCACCTCCTTTCTTGGTATTGTCCGGATTTTGGGGCGGAGCATGATAAGAGTAAAACCTGATAGTGCTGGGGTGCTCTCAGGAGCCTTGAACCAGGTTTCTGTCACTGCACAGACATCGATGTTCTCCATACTGAGAAGGGCCTCGAGTGCGTGCATTTTGAGATTTAGACTTCTGGCATTGAGCAGCATTACCCTTAGTTTTTTCCTTTTTGTGTTCTAGGGTGGTAGGTTTAGAATTTGAGCCTTGCCTAAAAAGGCACTATGGGGGGTGGCAAGAGCCTTTGCCAACATCCGGAATCCCAGGGGTGACAGGTGCAAGCCGTCCCTTGCGAAACAGCGTGGCTTGTCCAGCATGTCATCCCAGGCAGACAGACATTGGATCCCCTTTGAATGACACCAGAGTTTAAGCCAATTGTTAAAGCTGATCATCTTATCTCTGTATTGTGGCATCATTCTTGGTGAAGGTAGGATACTGCTCAAGGTCAGGGTCATACCTGCCTGGGCTACATAATCAGAGAGCTCCTCAATGTCTCTTTTCATGTAGTCCAAGGAGGTACGTCTCAGGTCGTTTTACACCAGCGTGGACAATGACTGAGTCGTATTTGTACCTGCTGTTGAGAGACCTGAGTGCTTGCGTTATGTGGCGGATTCTAGCCCGACAGGCAGCTTACTGTGACCTTCTCCTTACTCAGTCTGGTGAGTGGGACGTCAGTGTGTCTGACTATGGAGTCACCAATGACTAGTGTGTCTGGCATTGTGTTTGGCCTTAAGGGCTGTGACTGTTTGACACTCTGACTGTGAGGTCTATGTGTTGCAGGTGTTGTGTTCTGAGGTGGTGGTTGTTTGGGTGTCTGCTTTGGTGGCCTCTGCTGTTTTGGTAGATTTTTGATCAGAGTCAGCGAGTATGTCTTTGTGTGTTTATGTGTATGATTTGAGGTTGTGATGGTACTATGTGAGACTGGGTCTATAGTGTGTGTGGTAACCTTCTCCTCCTGACTGGTCTTGCCAGTCCTATGTTGAGAGAGCTCAGCCTCCAGTTTGGCCGTATAGTTGCATCTCTCGCATGTATTTGTGTTTTGTGGGAGGAGGAGAGGGTTGTCTGTGTACATGAGGCAATTGTAACATTGCCTCAATATTCCCAGGTTCACCAGCTGAGCAGGAGAGGACACTAGCAACTGATCCCTCGACATGCTAGAAGGACTAGACAAAAAAACTTTAAAAGAGATTCCGGGGGACGTGGGTGACCGAGAAATGGGGATTTGCCTTTTTGGGGTGCTATCTATAAGAGTGCCGTATCAAGGTAATAAGTACTATAGGAGCAAGTGCTAGGTTTAACAGATAGAAAAAAGTCTACTTGGAGTCAAGTAGAGATGATCTTTTTAGGTATTAGAGAAAGTGCTAGTAACAGGGATGCTTAAAGGTAAGATTGAAAAGAATGCACTCTGCAGTGTGCACTAGAGAAGTTAGATATGAAAGTAGGTAACTTGAGTTTTACCTGTTTAAAAAGTTAAGGTTTAGTGGAGAGTTACTATTTTTAAAACTGTAAGATGGACTGAAAGGGGTGGTTACTTTTGTATTTTGGTGCTATGAAATACTGTAGGATGGCCAATAAATTTAAATAATTGAAGGGGTGGGATTTCAAAAGTGATGGTTTTGTGATTCCATCAAAAATGCTTTAAACAGCAGGGTATATATAGTAAAAGGAATACTCTCCTGAGTATTGTTTTGGTTTGTGGTGAGAAAAAATTATTTTGTAGAAAACTTTGTAAATTAAATGTTTCTAATCTATTAGTAACGTCATCTATATGGCAAGAGATTGAGGAAACTGAGCTTGTCTGATTTTTTTTTCCCTTTCAAAAACATTTCTCTTTGTTTTTCATTATCCAGTCTATAAAGAATTTATTTAGCTAGGCCAGTATGATCATTTATAAGTCGAGTATCTTAAAAGGAGATTCATATGTGGTGAAGTGGATAGTAAACTGGTTGAAGGATAGAGCCCACATTCTTTAGGTGGCAGGGACCTTCTCTAGAAAGTATGAAGTGAACTAGTGGAATGCTCAAGGGCTCAGCGCTGAGATGCCTCCTTTTTCACATTTTCTTCTCTAGTATCCAGACTGAGAGTCATGATCCTTGATTAACTAACCTTGCAGATGGGCATTATTAACAAATTTCCCTGTCATACCTGTTCATTACACCAGGAACTAACACTTGTAAACAAACTGAGTACAGAATAAGAGGTAAAATTAAATGTGCAAAGTGTAATAATGTTATGTTCAGTAAACAACTCTCTCCAACAGCATACAATATACCCAATACCCCACTTCAAAATGATAACGTAGTCAGGGATCTTGGATTCGGGGTCATTAATTCCCTCTCCTTTGACTACTGTGTAGCAGCAGAACTAATATCAAAACGCAGAGCATTCAGGTCAAAATAAATTTTTGAGTACAACATCTACCTTCAGGATATACTTTTCTAGACTGTATTAAGAAACTGAAAATCTAAAGAGGTTTCTGCTCAAGAGAATTGTTGGCCTCATCCTGAGCTATCAGGAACATCCTGAAGTGTAGTACATTTATTCATTTTCTTATAGGCTGTTGTGAGGTGTTTTATGCCTAACATTCTATGCCGTTAGAGACTCCATCCTTTTTCATCTCCTCTTTCCTTGGATGTCAAATAGCTCCATTAATACCAGAAATAGGACATTAAATATCTACCAGCACATATAAAAAAATGTATGCAGGAGACAAAATTACTTCCAGTAACTTACCCTGCAAGTTAAAAAAGTGACACCCTACAGTCCTTGAAATTAAATCTGGATGATTGGATGAATACTTATCCTTTACCCCAAGATTGACCTGCTTTGCCCTTTTTTATGAACAACATACATAATGAGGGTTGATATTAGCAATTTACATGGTCTTGTGAATCAATTGCCTTGGTTTTACTATTTGGTGAGTAACACGGTCTTGTGACTCAACTGCCTTGGTCCTACTATTTGGTGAGTCACATGGTCTTGTGACTCATCTGCCTTGGTCCTACTATTTGGTGAATGTTATACTACATCACTAACCTTTCATTAGATATTCAGGATAATCACGTCATAAAATCTCTTCCAGCCTATACTATGCAACACAGTCATGTTTTTGCCTACTCTTAGTAAGTTTCAGGAAGTTCTTAAAACTTTTATAAATGGTAAAATTCAGTACAAAACGTATTACAGGGAGTACTTCAAAAAATAAATTGCAACATACATGATTTTATTTGGATGATTAGTAGAAACCATTACTGTGTTCTCTGCTGTCCTTAGATGGCTGACAAGTGGAATATCTTAAAGTGCACTAAACATGCTGTTTTGCTAAAGGTGAATGTCTGAGTTTGTGATTATCTGCTTTACATGTTTTTTATAATAAGTAACTGTTCTCCATCTTCTATGCATGAAAATGTGTAATTTTCAATGCTGATGTTAACTTTTCATTTTTCAGGCAAACAAATTGTGGAGAAAAACATTCTCTTGTTAGCTCAATTATATCAACTCAAATAATAAATAGATATTTAAAAGTGTTGCTGAATTTCTATTGCTTAAGAAGTGTTGGTAAGAATGTGATTTGCATTCATTATACCTTTCAGTTATTGAGAAATATATGGGTAATCAAATCTCCTAATTACACCTCTCAGCTTTTTATGGCCAAAATTTAGGACACAGCAAAAAATAATTGGAGGAACTGCAAAAAATTAGGGATATTATTAAATACTGGCACTATTAATTAGAACTCACAAAAATGTCAAATATTATTATCTATTTGTTTATTTATTTATTTTTTATTTTATTTTTTATTTATTACATTTGTTTACCGGGTAGTGTCCGACTGGGCCTGGGGCCAGTTTTCAGCAGAGACCTGAGGGAGAAAAGCTCCACAGTATTACAAAAGCAACAATATTTCAAAGAATACAATCCAGACAATAGTACAGTACAATTAAGAACATGCAATCTTAATAGTACAGTTAAATCTAAAAAGTAATACAGGAAATATTACAGAAACAAGCAATAGGGCAATACAAATACTGGAGTAATTTCTATACTAAGAAAAATTGATATCAGGAGTTTTGCTGAGAACTGTAACAGAAGTGGCTTAATAATTATCCAGGTGCTTGGCAAGAGCACAGCCAATGGTTAGTCAGGTGTTCCTTTAGGAGTGATTTGAACTGTTCGTGGTTGGGGTTTTTTGCTATTGAGTCTGGAAAAGTGTTCCAGAGTTTGGCTACTGTGTATGAATAGAGGGAATCACCATGACAGTTGTGGCAGTTAAAAACCTTGAGTAGAAGTTTGTTAGAAGATCTGGGAGTTCTACGTTTGTTACTGGGTTGGACTAAGTAGGAGATTGCTGGGCAGTCATTGGGGTACTAAATTGTTTTGTGGGTTAACATTAGCTGATTAAGTGATAACAGGCTGGGTAATTCTAGCCAGTTTATCTGTGAGAGGACTGCACAGTGGTGGGATCTATGTGGATGATTAGTGGCGTATTTAGCAATTGTATTGTAGTTCGCTTCAAGCTTGTTGCAATCTGATTTTCAAAGGTTTGTGAATATAAGCAAGCCATACAGGAGGGTGGATAGCAGGTGTGTGTGAGCAGTGGCTAACCTGGCACTGGGATTTAGGTATGGTTTGGCCCTGTATGGGGTGACTAGTTTGATGTGTACTTTTTTGATAGTTTGCATGATATGTTTATCAGATTTGAGGTTATCATCTATAGTAACACCCAAAAGCTTATTGTTGTTAGTGGGGACTATCCTGGTTCCATTTGCAGCAGTGATTGAGAGGGGGAGCAGGGAGGATTTGGGTTTTCTGTTACTAAAAACTATGATTTTTGTTTTGTTGGGATTTAAAATGAGTTGGTGCTGAGAGAGGTATGTTTCAATGTCCTGAAAAGATAATTGCATTTTTAGTTGGAGTTCGTGGGGTGAGGATGCAGAGCATATAAGGGTAGCATCATTGACATACTGTACTATGGAAGTTGGTTGAGTTGCAGAACTAAGATTGTTTGTGAATATGATAAAGAGAAGAGGACTGAGTATAAAACACTGGGGTACACCCACAGAGATGAGGAGTAGTTGAAAGAGAGTTTTCCCATTTTGTGGCCTGTCATCAATTGGAAAGATAGCTATGGAACCAAGTTAGGGTTGAAGGACTGAGGCCATAGGAGGACAGTTTATTAAGTAGTAGCTGGTGGGATATGGTGTCAAAGGCTTTGAACATATTGAGAAAAATAGAAGAAACAAGCTGCCCTTCATTCATGATGTGGTGGATGGTGTTAGTGAAAGCTATGAGGGCGGTGCTGGTACTATGTTTGGGTCTAAAGCCATGCTGAGTACCTGAAAGGAGGTTATCGTTTAGGAAGTAGTTAATGAGTTGGTTGTGGATGCATTTTTCTAGGACTTTTGCAAAGGGAGAAAGGATGGTTATGGGGTGATAGTTAGTTCTTTGGAGGGACCACCTTTGTGGAGGGGTATAATATGAGATGTTTTCCAAATAAGTGGAACATATTGTTCTTTAATAGAGCAATTGATCAAGATTGAAATGAGGTAAGCAATAGATGGGGCGGCAAGTTTTAGGAATTCATTTGGGAGTTTGTCAGCAGCTATGCAGCAAGGTTTAAGTTTAGTTAAGAAGGTCTTTATATAATTAGTCTGGACGGGTGAGAAGGAGAAGTGGTTGTGAATATCTGGGGCAGGGGTGGGGATTGAGAGTGGATGGGAAGGTTGGTTGTCCAGTACTGAGGTGATGGTGTTGATGAAGTGGGTGTTTGTGATGACTGGGGTTGGGGTTGAGGTACGACCAGGGTTAATGAGCTGGTTAACGGATTACCAGACTTTTTGGGGGTTGTTTAGTTGTTTCTGTCGACAGGAAAGGAAGTATGATTGTTTGTCTTTTCTCATCTGATTTTTTGTTAGGTTTCATAGTTGCTGATAAGTTAAGAGGTCAGCTTTTTCTTTAGAAGTATGGCATGCTGACCAGGCTTTATCTCTATGCTTCATTAGTAGTTTGGTGTCTTTGGTTAGCAACGGAAGTGACTTAAATTTAGCATGCACTTTTCTAGTAGGGGCAAGGGTATTGAGGATTGTAAGGAAGGTTTCATTGAAGTACTGGACAGCAGCACCTAACTGTAGGTGTTTAAGTGGTGTCCAGTCACATCATTGGAGTAGGAGGTTAAAATTAGAGGGGGAGAAGATTTTCTTTGTAATGATGTATTTATAAATGATGTTGCTTTGTGTATGCACACACTTTCTGTATAGAAAGGTTGGAGAGTGGTCACTGACGGAGTCAGATAGGTGACTGGCTAGGTAACTTAAGTAAGGTTTGTTAGTTAGGATCCAGTCTAATGTTGACTGTTTGTTGGTGTGCTTGTCTGTGCGGGTTGGGCAGGTTATTGTTTGGGTGAAGTTGAAAATATTTATAAAATTGGATGGGTTATTTGATGTGCAAGTTTGCCAATCCAGGTTATAGACACCAAGAACAATAGTTTCTTGGGTGAATTTTGTAGCAGCCCAGTGAAGTAGGTTTTCTATGCTGGGAAGGTTATTGCCACTTAGATGATAGGTGGATATATTAATTATGGCTTTGTTTTTATTTATTTCAAGGCAGGTAGCATTTCAGAGTTGGGTAGATTGAGGGGGTGAAGGATAATTGTATGACTGAGGGTGCCTTTAAACATAACAGCAGCACCACCTCAATGTTTGTTAACTCTGTCTTGTCTTATAATGTTATAGCCAGTGGTAATAATTTCACTGTCTTTAATATGGGGTTTTAGCTAGGTTTCTGTTATCACAGCTATATCTGGTGAGTAGGTGGCTAGGGCAGAGTGGAATTGGCTGATTTTATTTATGATGCTACGGAGGTTGAGATTTAGAATTAGCAGATCTGAGTTAGAGGTTTTGCGAAGGGGGGGTAGGGATGAGCATGTGTGCTGGATTGGGTATAGGTTGTAGGTCTGAGACATGAGGAAGACAGTAGACATAGAGAGTTGATGTCATTGGGACCTTGGTTGGGATGGATGTCAGCCTGTAGTTTTATTTGTGCAATGGAGTGTAGTAAGAGAAGTCTAGGTTTGATTGTTAGTTTGTGGTATTTGGTGGGTGGGAACTAGATCGGTGGTTGTGTAAGAGTTTGAGAGGTGAGAGGAGATGGGTTGTGTGATTGAAGAGTTGTGGGCTAATGTTAATATATGCATTGGATTGTGAGTGGAGTGTGGATAGTGGAAGTGTTGGTGAGTGTAGATGTTTGAGTTGGCATGAATGGGGGAGCTGGAAGTGCAGGTGAGGTAAAGAAAGTGGAGAAGCACAGTATTAGTCAGAATGAAGAGGAGGAAGTGCATAGTTTGTGGGTGGGGGGGATGTGTATATGAGAAATAAGATGAAAGGGATGGAGTCCCTAGCTGGGATAGTGAGGATTCTGAGAAGGTGGATGAGGATTGGTTGTGGAGTGTAGGGGTGTGGTTAGGTTAGGTATAAATGTAATGAAAGTGGAGGTGGGTGGGAATGGGTGTTGGGTAGGGGAGCGGAGTGAGCCTGAGCATTGTGAGGGCAAAACAGAGTGGGTTAGCATGGGTTTCCTAGAGCTGCTGATGACGTAAAAAAAAACTATGGCAGAAAATGGAACAAGCCTGCCAAGGAGTCAGTATGCAGGTAATGTATTTGAACCAGCTGATGAAGGGCTTCTATTCATTGAACTGCTATTAAAAACTAAACTAGGAGAGGCCTGAAGTACCTGAAAGTAGGAGGGAAGAAAAAACGGACAGTAAAAGACCCTAAAAAACAACAAGGGTTGCAAAGCAGTGGAGTTAGAGGCAATGGAAGATAAAGCAAGGACTTAGAGACAGGGATAGGGACAGAAAGCAGTTAGTGGGCCTTAATACCTAAAGGGTACCGGCAACTGCCAGTCCAGGTAGCGTGCTTCCTCACAGTTAATATAAGGAGAAACATAGAGCAGTCATGAAAATTAACCGTACTGGTTTTGGCAATTCTTTAAATTAGACACATACTTAGTTACAATTAGAGATGAAGGGATTTCTGTTATTTTTATTCAGTAGAGAGTAACATCAGTCTTGTGAGGGACCCAAATGCAGTGTAGAAGACCAGGGCAGACAGCAGGAAATGTTTAGTTAAATATCTAGGGAGATAAAAAAAAACACAATATTAACTGCTAAAAACACCACTAGGTTGAAATTAAATCTGGCAAAACAACAGTACCTTACTTGCTAAATATACCTGTAAAGTATACCAGCATATGGCAACTGTAACAATGTTCAAACACAGCAGTTACTATAAGGTTATAAGCTCCTGAAAAGGAACGAGACTCAAGATATAGGGGTCCAGATGTAATTCTAGTTAACAGAGGGTGAAAGCGTTGGGTGAGTGAAAGTATGGACAGTGGATCAGGAAAATCTATATAAAAAATAGCCTAGTAGAAATAGTCATCTATCATGGCAGTTAACATCCAAACATCAAAAGAATCAATTTCACTTTGCAAGCCTTGTACAAAGCATAAAAGCTGTTCTTTACTGCAACCTAAGCTTTGCACCAGCTGAGGTGGCTAATTTAAACGGGCAGTAGCATAATGGGGATCAAGCTGTTTCTGCTGGTGTGTTGAAATGCAGCACAAGCATGTATCCCTAATACTTATGGGTATACAGGCAAATAAGGTGCACGTAGTCTAACTACACATACAAACATGCATTGCTTGTGAACAGTTAAATGCACAAGCATGTATCCCTAATACTTATGGGTATACAGGCAAATAAGGTGCACGTAGTCTAACTACACATACAAACATGCATTGCTTGTGAACAGTTAAATACCAAGGTCAGTTACGTATTTTACAAGACTTTACATATGTGAAACTCTAAATGCAGCAACAATCATAGTGCCAGCAACCAAACCTAACAGTGTTTAAACCTCAGCAGAAAATCACAGTTAACAGGTATAAGCATCTGAAAACTTAATATACATAGTGCAGAAACTGTGCAACAAATGAAATAGCAGATACAGTGTTATTTACAATGGGAGCATGCTACCATGGAGGACGTGCCATGAGGGAATGGTGTGGTGGACTTGACTGGGGGTCATATGTTTTAAAAATGGCACCTGCAAAGATCGCTGGCAAATGTCACCTTATTCCAGATGTGAGGGGGTGGGTCTAGCAGCTCAAACCCATGTTAGTACGGTTCTCTGAGAGCTGTTGGTGATGTAAAAAATCTCCTATGCCAGAAAATGCAACAACCCTGCCAAGGAGTCAGTATGCAGGTAATGTATTTGAACCAGCTGACAAAGGGCTTCTACTCCTTAAACTGCTATTAAAAACAAAACTAGGAGAGGGCTGAAGTACCTGAAAGTAGGAGGGAAGAAAAACGGGCAGGGAAAGACCCTAAAAACAAGGGCCTCAAAGTGGGGGAGTTAGAGGCAATGGAAGATAAAGCTAGGACTTAGAGACTGATAGGAACAGCAAGCAGGTAGTGGGCCCTAATAGCTAGGGGGTACCGGCGACTGCCTTTCCTGGTAGCATGCTTCTTCACAGTTAATATAAGGAGAAACACAGAGTGGTCATGAAAATCTGTACTGGTTTAGGGAATTGTGCAAATTAAACAGATACTTAGTTACAATTAGAGATGAAGGGATTTCTGTTATTTTTATTCAGTAGAGAGGGACATCAGTCTTTCGAGGGACTGAAATGCAGTGTAGAATAGCAGAGTAGACAGCAGGAAATGTTTAGTTAAATTCTTAGTTATAATTATAGTTGAATAAATTTATGTTATTTTTATACAGTAGAGAGGGACATGAGTCTTGGGAGGAACCTATATACAGTGTAGAAGAGCATGGTAGACAGCAGGAAATGTTTAGTTAAATGTAATGGGAGCACGCTACCCTGGAGGACACACCATGAGGGAATGGGAATACAGGTGTGGCGGACTTGATTGGGGGTCATATGTTTTAAAAATGGCATTATTTGACATTTGTTGACCAGGATAGTCAGACTGGGCAAAAGCCCTTTTTCAGCAGAGGCCCACGAAAAAAGCTCCAGAGTACAGCAAAACAAAATAATTTACATGGAAAATAAAATGGAATGCAATACAATAGAGAAACAACATATTGAAACATAACCAAAAACTGACTTAATAGTTTGATATAAATAAGTGAATAAAATTAATATTATATGTATAGTTAGAAGAGAAAAGAAAAAAATAATTAAAAAAAATATTAGCAAGGGTCAGAGCTCAGTTGGTATGGTCACAAATATATAATCAGTTGGTATTCAGATGTTATTTGAGTATTTTCTTAAATTCATGGACATTGCTAATATTTCGGAGAGACATGGGAAGCTTGTCCATTGGGTGGCAGGAGAATAGCTATACAGATTTTGTCCAATTAATTATTTTAGGTTTGGGAATCTGTAATAAACATTGATCAGAGCTTCTAAGGGATCACGGAGGGTTATAGAGGGAGATATGAGTAGAGATGCTATGTCAAGAAGAGGGTTTGTTCAGGATAGACTGGATGAAAATAAGTTGAGAAAATAAGAGTTGATTAGGAAGCTCAAGCCATCCAAGAGTCTTTAGAACAAGGCAGTGGTGAGATTTTGAAGGTAGATTAGCAGCAAATCTGGTTACTTTGTTCTACGTAATTTCCAGTTTAGAGAAACGTAAAGACTGCAAGTTAGTAAGAATTTCAGAACAATAGAAATGGTTGGGTAGCGAGTAAGCACAAGCAAGAGAAGTCCTAGAGTTAAGGGTGAGGAATCTTTTGTTTCTATATAGTAGGCCAAGCTTTTGGTGGGTTTTCTTAATATAGTGATGAACATGCAGGTCAAATTTAAGTTGGTCATCTATGATCACACCAAGGACCTTTGTGTGAGTAGCAGGAGTGATGGTAGTGTTATTCAGTGAATAGATGGTAAAAGATGATTTAAGGTGGTAAAGAGGTTTAGGGAGAAACAGAAGGAATTAGTTTTTTGGGGTTGAGTATGAGATGGCTGTTAGTTAGCCATGATTCAGTGAGTTTGAAGGAGTTTTGCATGAGTGTAATAAGTCAGTAGGGTAATCAGCAATGGAAATGATAGTGGAGTCATCTGCATACTGAATGAGCGAGGACTGGGGGCAGGATTGGTGTAGTTGATTGGTAAAGATGTTAAAAATAAAAGGACCTAAAACTGAACCCTGAGGGACACCCATTTTAATGGGAAGAAAATGAGATAGGACAGATAGCCATTTGACAGATTGCTGCCTGTCAGTAAGGTAACTCTTAAACCAAGCGATAGTTTCTGTACACAGGTTATGTTGGGACAATTTTAAGAGAAGGATGGAGTGGGAAACAGTGTCAAAGGTTTTAGAAAGATCTAGAAAGAGACAGGATACTAGTTTATTGTTATCTCTGGCAAGGGAGATGGAGTTTGTAAAGGAGATGAGGGCAGTAGTGGTACTATGGTAGGGGCAGAAGCCATGGTTGGTAGAGGTGATCAGATTGTGTTGAATGAGATGTGCTAATAATTGTGAACACAATGTTCAAGCATTTTGGAGAGGGGAGAGAGAATTATAGGACAAAAATTACAGAGTTCTCTTGAATTCTCTCCCTTATGGATTGGAATAATGTGGATTTTTTATCAAATATTAGGGACAATAGATTCCCTAATGGAGAGATTTATAAGGAGGGTGACTGGATATGCTATAGATTTGGCTGCAGTCTTTAGGAAGAGAGGTGGCAATTTAACAGCTGATAGAGAACATGGTTTTAGTTTAAGAAGAAGTTTTTTAATGTAGCTGGTAGGAAATGTTTCACTGAAAAGTTGAGTTGTGTAGTAGAGTGGGGGTAGGGGTGAGAGAGTGGGTGCATATGAATCCTGCATAATAGAACTGGTGGAATCAATGAAGAATGAATTAAAGACAGTTGTAGCTTCAAGGGGAGTATTATTGGGGGAAGGGTGAGGTGCAGAGGGATTGCCTTGGTAAAGAAGCTGATTAATAGTATTACAAAACGTTTGGGGTTTCTGAGTGTAGTACTTTGATTTGTGTGGTGGAAGGTCTTTTTGTCATTGATAATGTGTTTTTTAGTCAGGTTGTAGAGTTCCCTATATTGTAGGAAGCTGTCTGGAGATTTACTTTTGGTCCAAAGTTTCCACACATTATCTCTTTTGTGTATAGGAGAGCCAAGGGTAATGCTGAGATTTCACTCTGACTATTCTGGGAGGAGCAAGAGAATTAATAATATTAGAAGGTAAAGAGTACAATGGTGAGTTAAAATTAGAGATGTTGCTTCCATTTAGTGACAAATAAGAGATGTAGTCTGTATCAATAAATAATATCAAGAGAGCTTGACTATAGCACGTCTATATAAAGGAGATAGCCAGAGACTATGTATGAGTTTAAGTTACTTTTGATGCACTGAAGAATTAGGGACGGTGATATGAAATGTATGTAGTTCAAGGCAATTGTAAACAAAACTAAACAAAAATGTATGTAGTTCAAGGCAATTGTAAGCAAAACAGAATGAGTAATAAAACAGCAATAAAAAAACAGCAACAGACTGACTTAAATATGGATTACAAAAGTTGAATTTCTGAACTCCCAAAGATAACACACTGAAGTGATGTTAGGTAGTAGTAATGGGGAAATGTAAAACTAAAGATGGTAATAGTGTTCTTCAGGCTAGAATTATATTCTGTGGTAAGAGTGAGATGAGGATAGTTTTCAATAACAGAGATGGTAAAATCATATGCAGGATTAAGGAATGACCTTAATTCAGAAGTGCTCTTATGGAACAGCTTGTTGAATAGGATGAAAGAGGAAGGGTTAAATAGGAAGGAAATGTGTTGATGAAGTACAATAGCTATGATGGGTGATTCCATTATGTAGATTGCTAGGGTGGGGAAGAAAAGAGGGTGAAGACTATATTAATTTAGTTGGGGACTATGTCAGGACTCATTCTGAACTGAAAAAAAAAAAATCAAGGCTGTTTGAAAGTGATTATAAAATGTTAGGATAAATCTCATTATTTGCTTGACATGGCATATGACCTGTAAAGTGAGGCAATTTGCAAAAGGAAAACAGATTTGTGAAAGTTTTGCAGGAAGTTATGTTGCATTGTGACCTTCTCTGATATGCTGCAAGCAGCCCACGGAAAGAAACAGTAACAGAATTCAGTGAGTCTATTAAGGAATGGTACACTGAGTAGTGTTACAGAACACTGGCTGATTTACAGAAACAGGGCCCTAAACTGTGTCCTTCTGGTAGGGCATTAACCAAGATGGATTAGAGAACTAGATTAAAGCATGTGCCCTTCCTAACTGAAATGGAGAATTGATGAGTGAGACTGCTGAAGGAGCACAAGGTGTAGAAAGGGGAAGAAGAGTACAGGAGGCCATGGACATACAAACCTGGTGAGCCATGAATGATGTTTATGGCAGAGGCCTAGTAAAATGAATTAGCATTGTGCTGTTCTTCTACATAGATGTGTATATATTACATGCAAAGTAGCATTGCAGGCAATGACTGATATGGACTATGGTACAGCTGTGCCTAAATTTAGAAACTACAGAATGTACTGGAGGAGATAATATGATGGTGGTCCCCAAATTATTATGTGGGGTTAGTTAAAAAAACTGCAGAAGATAGTAATGATAATGATAAAAAAAAGAAAAACAATTACAGCCATATTGGCCTTGACGCTGGATGGGGGAAGCTGTGCATCCCTGCTTGGTAGCTACAGTACATAGACAATTCTGTGTAGGAAAGAAATATGCTAAAGGTCTCAAAAGAAGAAAGAATTAGCAAACGTGAAGGAGAAAGGACAACAAAGTGCTGGGTGCTCCTGATTTTCCAGCAGGCATATCTTTCAACTGTCCCTAACTTTGCAGAACACCCCTGATGTTGTCAAAATATTTTGCCCCATCTCTCTCATTTTTGATTTCCTGGTAAATCACTAAGGGTTACACTCAGTTAATAATGTCAAACATTAGAGTGTCATAAGTCTTGTTGTTCATAAAATGCATGTTAATACAAAACATGTTGTTTTATTAAAATGTTAAATGGATAGGATGGTATTTAAAAAATAGTCATCCCTGATTTTATGCATTTGATGTGCCCCCCCCCCCCCCATTATTTTTGCTTAGTTCAGAATTTTTGGCAATGAATATGCGAGGTGTGTCAGTAGTGAACAGATAAGATCTCAGCAGTTGAGGAACGGGAAGTATTAAAACTAGTTTGGGAGCTAGTTTCTAAAATAATGTGATGGTCTTATGCAGGAAGGTGACTACTGTGACTGTAATTTTAACAAATGTAATGACTACAGCAATGGGCAATGTGTGACAAAGTCTCCAGCCAGCAGTGATTATGCTGATGGATGTTTTTTATTCTTTGTGTAATACATAGATGTTCTCAAGAAATCAATCCAAAAATTACTAGATGGTAGACTGGATGTTTAAGAAATACTCTGGTAAACAAAATGAAGGGTGCCAATAACTGGGAATACTGGCTGAAGTGTTGAGGCAACAGTTTTTGTGCCCTCTGCATCATTATTATGGCACTGCTACCCTTTTACCCACATCCACACTGTGTCTACCAGCTACTGCACCCTCCCTCCCTTACCTATGCTCTATCCTGCTGGGGCCATTTGTGGAACCTGAGGGCATCGTGGGGGTGCCTGTGTCCACATGCTGTTCAGGATTTTCTGCTGTTGTTGGCATTATTGTTGTTATGCATAACCCACTTTCCCTGTCCCCTCACTTAGCATCAGTGAACACCCACACCCTACCATCACCATAGATGCCAGAGATGCTAATCAGTCCTGGGATGTCTGGGCTGTAGTTAGGTTTTATCCCTCTATACCAGGGTGCTGGTTTCTGCTGGAACTACATTAAGGTAGGAGTGGGAAAATAAACAATATAAAAAGCAAATAACCTGTTTGGCATAAAAAGCTAGAGTTAAAACAGGTTATTAATGAGTCTTTTCTTTGGGCCTGAGCTGCTTGCAAATGGTCCTAGCTCAGAGGGTTCCCACTCCTGAGACACAAAAGCTTTAAATAAAATTCATAAGAAAGTCCTTACCCAAGTCTATTTAAGTTTCTTGAGGAAATCATGTTCTTAACAGTTTCTTTTAGAATCCTTGTACTTTACATTTCTGTATCTTAACTTTTAGATGATTTTTAGCAATGGTGCAGGTATAGTCATTTTAGGAGAGACATGTCGCTTGTGTATGTTAAGTATGAATTTATGGGTTGCAATTGCAATTGTAAATGCAAATGCAAATACAAAAAAAAAAAAAAAAAAACAAATAAAATGATAAGGTTACTTTACTGTCATTGAGATTAAGGAGATTAAGGAGTGTTTAATTTTGGGCTAACTCAGGCTTATTTAATTAATGTAATTAAAAAAGTCAAACACAGTGGGCTACACCCAGGGCTACCTCACTTAATGATTTTGGTACTGGTAGATGTAACACTCTTCTAATAAAGTAGGGTTAATTATCTATTTATCTACATATTTATTTAAATTAATACATACTTAACAAATTATTGTATATATAACAAACAAACAAAATTCAGGTAAAATGCAATAAAGGGATCTATGTACAATGGAAAAGGAATTTCTAGAAGAAAGTATTTTTAGAGAAAATGCCCTCCTGGGAGTGGTTAAAAACATCTTCTAAAAAGATTAGGCATTTTGCAAGAATCTTCAGTACTGCATGCCTGGATCAGGGAAGGCAGAGCCACAGCTGGATCAATTGGTACTCTAAGGAATCTTCAGAATGTGTACTCCCTTCTCTCTGAAGTTGAAAAAAGAAAGGAAAAGGTCCTTTTCTACTTATAGCAAAAAGTTACAGTTACAAACATACACTCTCACTATTAGCAACTAAATATGTTCATTTAAGCAGCCATGCTATCAGCCTCCGTTCCTTTAATGAATGCTGCTGTACTCATGCCTAAATAGCATCTCTTCTGAGGTGCAGATCATTCCCTTAACAGCTTGAACCCGGGGTAGCCACCCCCTCTGGCCCACTGTCAGCCAGCAGCTCCTCAGCTTGTCACACGCATGATCTCCTAAGGGCATTGGAGATCAGCACCTCTTTTGGATAGGCAATAATAGGTTAAGAAAAGATTCCATATGCAAAAATTATCTAGCAGAAATTAGTAACTAATGCTGATCCCACAGGAGAGAAGTTATAGGACAGGAATAGCAGTAGATCCCAATTCAAAAGCCATAGGTTAAGGGCATTGCAATAGTCTGGATAGGACAGAAATGGCAGTAGATCCCAGTTACAAAACCGTAGGTTAAGGGAATTCCAGTCATTCAGTGTTGATATTAAAAGTTCATGAATCACTGCAGCCAGGTCTGATAATTATATGAAATTTTAAAACAGGGAAAATTCTTGAAATAAAAATAAGATCTCAAGACAGCCTGTTTTTTTCACTAGGTACCCGCTATCAAGAATCAGATTCAGATCTAAAAACTGAGGAGCAATTTCCAGTCTATTCACCTGTGTAAGTGTTGACAGGAATATGCATTGGATGGTTAGTGGCAACTACCTGCAGTACTTTTCTTCAGCAAGTTGAGCTTAAGTCAGTAATCCATCATCTAACACAAACATGACGTTAGCAGCCCTCAAGTATGAAGACAAGTGCAGCACAAATTCCTAAGGAAAAGGTGGTGTCATCAGCAAAAGATTGATAAGATAATTAGTGAGGTATACCTTGTCTTTGAGTGATCTCCTGAGTGGTGATATATACTCCATTAGTAAGAAGTATGCCAAGATCAGCCTCTGTGGACCGTTGAACTCTACAGGGGGTGGGGGTGGGGGGGCTCATGGATCAATCAACCACAAAGACCACCATCTCTTAGCAGCCCAAAAGTTAGAAGAAAAACATATCAAGCACAGTACTAGTGAGACCATAATCAGAATGGCATTGCCTATGGTGATAAATACTACCGAGGGATAAAGAAAGAGCAGAATAGAATATAACCTTTAATCTCATTTTGTTAGCTGGTTGAGTCTATATGTGTTTAGTCTAGTATTAGTTAATATTAGTGCAAAAGTTTTATTAAAAAGAAAAGAATAAATAAATATGTTGTTGGTTCTATTCATGCTGCAGGTGGAGGATAATTACTTAAGTCAAGGTTGTCAAGCAGTATATTAATTTGCATTACATTCCCTTTAATGAGTGAGTAATATGTAGAGACAGTTAATGCTGCTTTGTTCTGGGGGGGTTACTAGTGAGCTTGTTAAGTATGCCCCCCACCCTTCCATTTGCTAATAAAAAGGGGGGGGGGGGATTAAAAATATATAAAAAAACAGGAAGGGTAAAGTAATGGGTGTTATATGAGAATAAGATGCTAACAGATTTAAAGTAATTTCAATAAGCTTCCTTAGGCTCTGACATTTCTTAATGCTGTTTTCCACTAGGGTTTCACTTTGATTTTTTAGTATTGGAGTCGTTTCATTACACCCCAAAATTTTGGAAACAACATGCAACCTATAAGGACCTAAGATGGGGTGAGCGTCAAGTAGGCACGTGGCTGAGTATGATGATATACAAGCTCAGGCTTTATGCTTTTCCTGTGCTGAATGAATAAAGGAATAAGCTTACGCCATATTGAGCCTGCTCTTGGCTAACCTGTGTTTTTGTCTAATGCACTAATATTGTGAGTGAATTAGTGGAGATAATAGCTACGATAACTAGATAATACCTAGAGCTTGAAGAAAAGATGGGAATATGAAGAGATAATAAGAAAGGAGATTAGAATGAAAGAAGACAGGTAGATATGAGTGAAGGGAGCATTAGCCATCAGCTAGATCACCTAGATCTACAAGGGATGAAATAAATAAGTAAATTAGTGGAGATATGGGGACGACACTGAAAATTAGGAAGGTGGTAAAATGAGTTCAGGCAGCATTAGGTGGCATCTAGGGAGAGTTAGGGAGTAACGGAAGGAGCAGTAGCTATCTCCTCATATCTTATTAAACTTTAAGTAAAGGAGAATTGCAAATGTATATTAGAGATAACAGAATGGTACTTTTGCTTTGTATGTGTGGCTTTGATTGGGGTAGTTCTAGGGAAGTTATTAAAGGAAATTATATATTATTGGTTCTTTTTTTAAGGTATGGAGAAGAAGGGAAATGATACTAGCGCAGTGATAAATGAAGTGGAGGTTTATGTAGGATTTAAGATTTGGTGGATGGACATATAGTAATAAGGAATGAAGCAATTAAGTCATGAGACAGAAAATAAAATAAAAGTAAATTTACGAGGATACAAATATTTGTATTTTTTAAGTTCAGTAAATCTGTTAAATAAATATCTAGTCACAATGTTTCACTTAATAAGCTTCTTGAATCCTACCTCCGAGATATCTATTTTTAATTCTTATGGAATTGAGGCTCATTAAGTTAACCTTTAGATCAGCAAGGCATAACTTTCTCTGATACACACACACACACACACACACACACACACACACACACACACACACACACACACACACACACACACACACACACACACACACACACACATATATATATATATATATATATATATATATATATAGTGTGTAAAATAAATTTTTTGCAAATACCTTCAGCATACCAATTCCCCTTACTTAAAGCCTCTGCAGTTTTCCAAATGTATCTGTGCAATCTTGTACAATATTGAAAGGCCATCTCATTAATATGTAAAGCTTATTGCTATATCTTTCATGTTGAGTTCCCTAAACTGCACCGCTTGGTCATCTCACTAGATTATATACAAAAGTTAAAATCTATACTGCATTAAATAAAGCAGGACAATCTCATCTATTATTGCACAACTCAAATAAAAGTGAACAGTGATTGTGCTAAATTTCCCCACCCACATCTCTTGGACAAGTCAATAGCTTCTGCATGAATGACAAAATCTGCTGTACACCAGATAACCTTTACAATATTGCACAACATTAAAGGACAAACTCAAGTCAAAGTGTAAAGCCTTTTCTCACAGTTTCATTTCTAAGTCCCCCCACCCTTGCATTACTAAATGAAGCATGAGGACCCTATGCAATGTTAAAGTACCACCTGTAATAGATGTGCACAGCCTTTTGCCATGGCGTTCCTTCTGAGCTCCCCTACCTCTTCTCCTTGAAATTTTACTAGGCTATGCATTAAAGAGAAACATTAAATTACATAAAATAAAGTAAGGCAATCCTACATGACATTAAAGGAATGTCTAAAGTTAATATGCAAATCTTTAGTCACAGTTTTCCTTATGAGTTACCTCATCTCCTTTTCTTAGACAACTCTCAATGTTCTGCATGACAGACAAAATTTAAAATGCAACTAATAAGGCAGAACAATCGTGCATGGCATGAAAGGAATAGTTAATGGTGGAATGCAAAGTAAGATGCATTTAATCAGGATATTATAAAATACTTACTGTGAAAGATGTTTGAAAAGTCAAATATGTTGCTGGACTGAAAGCCTCCTCTCTTATCAATTATATGAGGCTGAATTAGAATCAGAGCTCTAGGGTAATTACATCTTCTGAGCGTTCCAGAGCTTTCCCACATGTTCATCTCATAAGCATATCCTTAATAAATGTACCTGAATGAAAATGCACTGATACAAATAGGCTGAATAGATGTGTACAACTCCAAGTGCACATATTCACTCCCTGCTTTTTTATTAGGTAGGGTAAATAAAAGTAAGCTGCGACTGATTGTTTTTGTGTGAGGCACTTTGAATGTTTTGGAGCACATCTACCCATCCCCTAACACTCCTTTCGAACTGTAAGCTTGCAATAGCTCTAAGCTAGGAGGTCATGCCACACTGGGATAGTGATTTGGTCTCCTGTTTCATTGGCATCACATTGAAATCACTGCTAACCCTTCTTAGAGGTCTATATTAGAACACTGAACTTTCAAAATTCCGAGTGTTCTAATATCGAACCCTATTAATTGAAAATTTATAACATCGAACATACAGAACAGCGAATTTTTTCCTAGGGAAAAAATTTGCTCTTCCAAAACACATACACACAATACAAGCACACCAAACAAACAGCAATCCACACACATACATCTAAACTCTTACACCTAACCCTACACTAAACTATACATACACCACTAACTATCCATTTACCTTAACCCAAACCCTAACCCTAAGGTCCGTCACTATCGCACAGTCACCTCACCCGCACCCTAACCCTAACTCACCTACCCTGCCCTAACCCTCATGTCCACACAATCGCACACTTACCTGACCCGTGCCCTAACCCTAACTCACCTAACCCGTCCTAACCCTCACGTCCACACAATCACTCACTTACCTGAACCCGACCCATAACTTTCCACCACGGCACTGAAAATACCGAAGCAACAGAAACGGACAACCAAATTTTTTCCCTAGGAAAAAAATCAGTTTTCTGTTTCTTCGATATTTTCAGCATTTGCTGAAAACGGGTCGATATTAGAACACTCATAATTTTGAAAGTTCGGTGTTCTAATATAGACCCTTCTTACAGCAGCTCTCATTAGCTCTCATTTCAACACTTTCTGTATGAATGCAGCTTCCTCTCCACTCAATGTATGCATTTCATTTTAAGGACTGGATTTTATTTATCTCCTATTGGAAGAATCCTCTCTCTCTCTCTCTCTCTCTCTCTCTCTCTCTCTCTCTCTCTCTCTCTCTCTCATGTTATTAATTAAACACTCTTTTGACATAATTGGCAACCGAAGTGCATTTTTTGATCCATTTTTCTGGCAAAGTAAGTTGTTTTTATTTTTATTGATATATTTATTTATTGTGACTAAAGTGCCAGCAAATGTGTTTTGCAAGAACTTTAAACTTTTAGTATATTAATTATGGATTAATTTCACTAGAACTCAAGAGTTCTCTGTGTATTAAAGCAAATGTTTGTTTAACTAGCTACTGTAACATCTACTGTGCAGTGAGTGCAATTTCATTTGATAAAACTGTTTATTCGAGAATATGTTTGCCTTAATCTAGTTACTATGTGTCTCAAAGCCAAGGACTGACTATGCTGTCATGTGATGGATAGATAGATAGATAGATAGATAGATAGATAGATAGATAGATAGATAGATCGATAGATAGATAGACAGATCGATAGATAGGTAGGTAGACAGAGACAGATATTTCCAGTTTGGTAACTAGATGATCCATTTGGACTTGTTGCTGTTTTTCAGACTAATCCTCATGAGAAATGCTCTACAACATTAAAAAAAGATAAATATAAACATATTGAAGAAAAGAACATTTACTTACATATTGCAGTACATATTGCAGGAGATACATTCTACACTGCTTACATAACTTACACTGAGCAAAAGGGATTATATTAATAGAAAGGTACAATTTCACAGGGCTTCCATAGCTTACTGAGGGTGAGTAGATGTTTAGTATTCCTATGCTAAGCAATAAGGAAGAAGTACCTCAATAAATGGTAAAGAGAAGTAGATACCAAACAGGAGAGGACCCAGGGCTGAACCCTGTGGTGCTCCACTTGTCACTGGTCTGAAGTCGGATTTGGAGTCTACTACTTTAACTGTATGGGTTCTGTCAGTGAGCCAGTTGGCAAGCCATTTTGAGACATTGGGATTTATACCTAGTTTAGTGAGTTTATCTTTAATTCCAGAGTGGGGGATGGTGTTTAAAGCCTTGGTGAGCTCTAGATAGGCTGCATGAACCACCTTACCCTCGTATATGGCTTTGGTGACTGCTTCAAAGAAGTCTGTCAGGCTTAGGAGACATGATCTGCCTTTTACAAGCCTGAACTGGATGGGGTCCAGAGTTTGGAGATTTGGGAGGGTGGCCTAATGGTTAAGGTGTTTGCCTTACAAACACAAGGTGCAGGGTTTGAGTCTCACAAGGGATAATTGGCTAGGCTGAAAATGGCTCGCAAGGGCAGTTAGCTTAGTATGAACCAATGTCATTGTTTATAAGTTCATAGGTTCATAGGTTCATACAAGGCTATCTGCCCTGGGGCAATTATAAGCCTAGCCCGATTCTGTATGGCTTATGCCACCCTTTGATTTGAGTATACTGTGCCCTTTTTAAGGTTTAGTTTACTGTGCCTCTGTCTAATAGTGACACGGGAGTAATCCCTGGGACAAACCTACAATCCCCCATCCACTTATCGAGATTCTTCTTGAAGAGATTCAGTGAGGTGCTCTGCCTCACATGAACTGGAATTCTATTCCAGAGCGAAGGGAGCCTCTGGGTTATGAACCTGTCACTCCAGCAAGTTCTATTTATTTCTGTGCTGAGGTTCAAGTCCCTCGAGCGTGTGGCTCTAAGGGATTTAGATTTACTGAGGTGGAGCATGTCCATTAATTCTGGATTTGACATAGCTTTGTATGTCAGGTATAGATCGCCTCGAAGTAGGCGGTATGCAACTGAGTAGAGCTGGAGTTTTTTTAACCGAGCAGCATATGGCATCTGTTTGAGACCCTTGATCCTCTTGGTGAGATACTTTTGGGGTCTTTCTAATTGCTGCAGGTGTCGGGTAAGGAACATCCCAAAAGGGGCATTGTATTCTATGATGGGCCTGATGAGGGATGAATAAAGGGGCACGATTACCTCTCTTGATCTAGATGTGAAACCCTTCGTGATGAGGTGGGCTATGTAGAAGGTCTTTCTAACCACTTTGGCAATGTGGTTTTCAAAGGAGAGATTGCTATCAACTTGGGTCCCCAGGTCCCTAATAACTTTCTCTGTACTTAATGGGTTTCCGCCTATGTGGTAATTTGTGGGCACATTGTTTTTGCCAAAGGGTATGACTATACATTTTTGGCATTTAGCTTTAAACCATGGTGCTGGCACCAGTTATCTGTCTCTGTAAGACCTTTTTGAAGGATGTTTGTTTCAGCTGGAGAGTTGATTATGGCGCCCAGTTTGCAGTCGTCTGCGATCTTGGTGAGCCATAGTCCTCCCACATTTGCCTGTACCTCGGAAAAGTATATACCGAACAAGAGTGGTCCCAGGTTAGAACCCTGTGGGATGCCACTTGTGACCGGTTTCGAGTCTGACATGGCTCCAGCAACTCTCACTCTGTGGGTTCTGTTTTTGAGCCAGTTTGCGACCCATCTTGTGACATAGGGGGTTATATTTAAGCTGGATAGCTTATCTATGATGCCCGAGTGGGGTATTGTGTCAAATGCCTTTGCAAGGTCCAGTTCCATGATGATACGTTCCATAGCCTTGCAGGCCAGGTTCATCAGGCTGATGGGGCAGTAGTTCCCAGGGTCCATGGTGGCTCCCCCTTTGTGGAGTGGGATAAACATTGCTATGTGCCATTCAGTGGGCACGAAGCTTGAGGTGAGGCTATGATTGAACATGGTACTTAGGTGGGGTGCCAGTTCATTCTGTAGTTCATGTAGAATGCAGCCTGGGATGTTATCAAGTTCCATGGATGCTGTGTTCTTGGCTTTGGAGAACGTGGTTTTTACCTGTGCAGCCATGATTACAAGAAATGTGTATTCTTCCTGTATAGAGATCGGTCCTTTAGGAGGGCGAGAGGGGGGTAAAGTTAGCACTGAACCTATCTCCCAGTATGTTGGCAATATCAGTTAGTTCTGTATATTTAGTGCCATTGTGCTGTAACTCAGAGCAGATCTGAGTGTTGCCATTGAGATTCTTGACATAGCTATAGAATGCTTTGTGGTTGTCTTTAGAATCAGTGGCGATTTGGTTTTCATAACTAGCTTTGGAGAATTTTATAAGGGATCTCAGCTTCTTACTGAGGCTGACCAGGGAGTTCCTCCAATCATGGGATTTTACTCTTTCTTGCAACAGTTTCTTTCTTCTTTTGTAGAGTTTGTTTATGGCAGGGGACCACCAGATTGGCTTCCTTTTTTTGGAGGATAGCATCTTGGTTCTGTTAGGGATTGCAGATCCATGCACTCGTGTAAATACTTATAAAGTGCATTTGTACATGATTCAGCAGTCATACCTCTATTGTCCATCTGCATGGGTGTCGTGAAGTTTGCCACTTCTGTCTTAAGAAATGTGAAGTTGGCTTTGGAGAATTTTTTTACGGTGGTTTCCCTAATTGGGGGGGGGGGGGCAGGATGTGGATGTCTAGGGTGATTAGCTTGAGGTCGGATCTGACCAATGTAGAATTGACCTCTGGTGTGGAACACTGGTTGCCCATGTTGGTAATGACCAGGTCTAGGATATTGCTGCCCCTGGTGGGGGTGTGGATAAGTTGATCCAAGACATTGGAATTTATGAATTCCACAAAACATTGAGCAAAATAGTTGGTACATGAGTAATTTTCCCAGTTAATTGGGGGGGTAGTTGAAATCGCCCATTATTAGGGTGTTAGCTTGTACCCTAATATTTTCCAGTGTATCAAGAAATGAGGAAAGGGAATCCTGGGGCATGGTGAGGGATCTGTAGCAAGATACAATTAGGACTGCGGTCCTGCCCAGATTTAGTTGCACTTGGATAATCTCAGATGCATTATGCTGAGCAACTAGCCTGGAGGTGTGGATATCCTTAATGAATATGGACATGCCTCCACCTTTAGTGTTTCAGGCCAGGTTAGCCGAAAGGTGTGGTATGAATTATAGCCTGGTAATACAGGGGTTTTCTCTGGAGCCTTGAATCAGGTCTCTGTCACTGCACAGATGTCAATGTGCTCCATTTTAAGGAGTGCCTCGAGTGAGTGCATTTTGAGGTTTAGACTTCTAGCATTGAGTAGCATTACCCTCAGATTTTGCTTGCTTGTACCTGATACGATGGTGGGTTTGTCATTTAAACCTTGCCTAAAAAGGCACTATAGGGGTGGCAAGAGCCTAAGCCAGTATCCGGAATCCCAAGGGTGACAGGTGCAGGCCATCTCTGGAAAAGCATCGTGGTCTGTCGATCATGTCATCCCAGGCAGACAGATACTGGATCCCATTAGAATAACACCAGTAGCTTAGCCAATTGTTGAAGTCAATCATTTTGTCCTTGTACTGTGGTATTGTTCTGAGTAATGGCAGGATGCTATTCAGGGCTAGGGTCATACCTGACTAGGTTACAAGATCGGACAACTCCTCCATGTCTCTTTTCATGTAGACCAAGGAGGTACATCTCAGGTCATTCACACCAACATGGACAATGACAGAGTCATATTTGTACTTGTTGTGGAGTGACCTGAGTGCGTGCATTATTTGGGGGATCCTGGCACCCGACAGGCAGCTGACAGTAACTTTCTCCTTATTTAGCCTTGTGAGTGGAACATCAGTGTGCCCGACTATAGAGTCACCTTTGACTAGAGTGTTGGGTACGTTGTTATGCCTTATGGGCTGTAGTTGAGTGGCACACTGAGTTTGTGGGCTATGTGTCATTTGGGTTTGTTGGGGTATGGAGGTTGCTTGCATTTCTGCTTTGGGGGTCCCTGTTGCTTGGGCAGATTTGTATTGAAAGTCTCCGTGAATGTCGGTGTGTGTTTTGTGTTTCTATGTGTGTGTTTTGGTGGTGTCGGTTTTGAGGGACTATGTAATGAGTGTGCTGTGGTGCAAGTGTTTACCCTCTCCTCTTGGCT
Source organism: Protopterus annectens (assembly GCF_019279795.1). Classification (NCBI taxonomy): domain Eukaryota; kingdom Metazoa; phylum Chordata; order Ceratodontiformes; family Protopteridae; genus Protopterus; species Protopterus annectens. The sequence goes on from NC_056745.1 coordinate 1,414,032,451, forward strand.
GTCTAGTCCAATCTTGGGTGAAGAGAGCTTTGCTTCCAGTTTGGCTATATAAGTGCATCTCTCACAAGTTGTAGTGTTGGGTGGTAGGAGGAGAGGGTTGTCTGTGTACATGAGGCAATTGCTGCATTGCTCCAAGATGCCCAGATTCATCAGGTAGACAGGAGAAAACACTGGGAGCCGACCTTTAGACATGCCTGGACAGGTGCTTATTTATTAAGTACTAAAACTTGTTTTCCTCTAGACAAGTGAGGAAAGTCAAGTGCTGTAGTAATTTGTAGCTTATTTAGTGTTTACAATAAGTTCTGAACAAGTGCTGAGCTCAAAGAAACAAATCTGAGTGTTAAAACTAAAAAACTGGCTAGTTCTAAGGGAAAAGAAAATCATGTAACTAAGGGTATAAATGCTGCCTATTTAAAAGACGCCTTGAAAGAAGCATCTGAGTGACAAATTTTAAGCCACATTTTGGAGATACTGCAAGCAATCTCCCTTGAGACTAAAGGTTTTCAAGGTTGGATAGATTGTCAGGAGGGGAGAACTGAGTTAATCAAGGAAAGAGCTTCAAATAAGGAAGGAAACACTAGATTTGCAACAACAATGGATTGCGTGGCTTGAGTCCAAAGTGTCCCTTTTGTATGTTAATTTAGATGATTTGAAAAACAGGCAAAGGAGAGGAAGTGTGACACTGTCCAGTATCCCAAAAGCTATACACAAAAGGAATTTGCCTGATTATTTTAACAGTAATTTTTTTCCACTGAATGCACCCACAGATATGGACTAGGATGTGGATCATATCCACCGAGTGGTTAAGAAGAAAGAGAGCCCAAAATAATCAAGACAAGCTCTACTCCTATATGGCAAAGGAAAGGAGTCTAAATAATTCATATCTTTTACATGGAGTACATTTCAAGGACACTGTTGTAAGAGTGTATTGGGACTTTTCAAGGTAGCTCCATCAAAGAAAGAAGTGCTTTTAATGGTATACAGGAGGAGCACAAGGTTAAGGCCTTAGTGTTGTAGTTAGTATATACTGTGAAACTTTTGTTGGTGGTGGAAAGTCATAAAAAGTGCTTTCATAATCCAGAAAAAGCACATAACATTATGATACAATAAGCACAGTCTAAACTTGTAAAAAGAGTAGCACGCTAAAGGTAGACTCAAAAGGACAATCTTTAATCCAATGTAAAACACACAGTACTACACAATACTAATGCTGGTTCTTGTGCAAAACAGAAATAATTTTGTTAAAAATCTCCACAATACCAATGCTGGTCCTTGTAGATAAAAAAAGTGATTTAAAGTTGAATTAAGCGCTTTCGTTTCTGTCCAATCAGAAACTTCCTCAGAATATCTTCACATTTGATGAATGAGATTTTATAGTAAACCACAACTACACCTTCAATAAAGACCACCCAATTAAAATCGCTATCTAATACATAAAACATAAGCATTTTTTAAAAAACATAAATATGGTGCATTAAATTCACTCACAAATACATACTATATATAATTAAAATGAATAAATATTTTAAAACTAAAAGACTATCTCTCTAAGGCTTTTAGCTTCAAAAAACATGTTATGGACAATGATTCATTCAAGCCTGGCCACTCTATAGCATTAGTCCTAATTTGCCATAATGTTTCTTGTCTCTCTAAGACAAGGTGCCAGAGACCCCCTCTAGTCCTATATTCTATTACTTCCACAATAAAAAACTTGAATGACTGATCACTAAATTCTAAAATGTGTTTGGCTAAGGCATTTGTTTCTTTCCTGTTTTTTATGTCCCTCAAGTGCTCATATATTCTATTTTTTAATTTTCTCTCAGTTTTTCCAGTATAGAATCCTCTCTATTTATTACACAAAGCACAGTATACCACCCTTTCAGTGTTACAACCCCATTTATTTTTTAACTTTACTTGCACCTTATTAATGGTGAATATGTTCCCCTCCCAAATGAATGGACAATAGTTGCCAGCTCCACATTTTTTCATATTGCCATTTGAGAAATGTTGGTCACCTTGCTTGTCAGTCTCAGAAATATTTTTTAGACATCTCCCCTTCGTATACACTATCGTAGGGTTTAATCAAGTTACTAAATATGTTAAAAGTAGTAATAAAGGCTGTTTTATAGTCCCTCTGTTCTATATTGTTGGATGCTGACCTAGTTAGTACCATTCCTTCATCATTTTCATGATGATTATTAAAACTAGGAGGTTCCAGGGCAGGGATGGCCATGTCTGTTATTATAGTACTAGGATGGTTATAATCTATAGGGACTCTTCCCCTCAATAATGGTTTAAAAAAATCCGGATTCTCTTTTGTTTATCACCTCTAACATAACATCCTTCACTAATCCACCTGGATATCCTCTATTCAAAAACATCTTTTTCAACACTTCACATTCATCTAAAAATGAATCGAAGCAAGATACCATCCTCACAGCCCTTACAAACTGCCCCTTCACTACACCTTTTTTCTGCCTATAGGGGTGCCCGCTATCGAAATGTAAGAATGTTAGAATAGGTGGGAGAATTGGAGAGGCAACAGTCGTGGACATTGGTGAATAATCAGCAGGTTGAGAATAAGACAACTAATGCTTTAACTATTCACCTAAACACGAATGGGGACTTTAAAGTCCAAATGATTCTCTTAAACCTTAAAATATATATATATTATGTACAATCCCATAACATAAAATATTATAAAAATGTCATATATATACATGTATATAGATAATATATTGTTAACTTATTTGTATATAAGAAAACATTTAATGTTTATAACTTCATTTAAACCCGCAGATGTTAGAATTACCAAAGTTGTCAGATAGGAACAATTTGAGAATGTGTTCCAATAAAAAAGGAACTTTTGCATGTATTAATTGTAAGCAATGTAGGTTCATTAGTATTTCATCTTTCATCACAGTTGACCATTTGAGACAGATTTTTTGAGCAAACAAATATTTTAACTGTAATAGTGAAAGTATAGTGTACATACTGACTTGTAGTACATGTAAAAATTATTACATTGGTAAGACTAAAAGAGTTTTAAAACATAGGCTATATGAGCATGTCTTGGCCATAAAGAAAAAGGATATGAACAATTCATTGGCAAGACATGCACTCATCTGTAAAAATTTTAAGAAGTTTGAATTTTTTGTTTTAGATAGTGTAGAGAAAGGAATGTTCCTGGGGGATACAAATAACAAGTTGGAACAAAGGGAAGCCTTTTGGCAACTTTTGTTTGGAGCAGATGTATCCCTGGGTTTAAATGAAGTTATAAACATTAAATGTTTTCTTATGTACAAATAAGTTAATAATATATTATCTATATACATGTATATATATATATATATATATATATATATATATATATATATATATATATATATGACATTTTTATAATATTTTATGTTATGGGATTGTACATAATATATATATATATATATATATATATATATATATATATATATGGTTCTACCTGACTTCGTCGACAGCGCAGAAGACCGACAGCGAATTGAGCTCCAGAAGATCAAACGAAGAAGACCGACGCGAATCGCGGGTTGCAGAACATCGACAATGCAGAAGACCGACACGACGGATGACAACACCAACGCCGAGGATGCCGACATGGGGAAAGGCTGTGTGAGTATGCGGTAGTGACGGACGTTCGGGTGCGAGGCAGGTAAGTGTGAGATTGACGGTCTGTGGGGATAGGGGTGGGTTAAGTGAGTTAGGGTTAGGAGCGATAGGGTGGGTTAAGTGAGTTAGGGTTAGGAGGCGATAGGGGTGGGTTAAGTGAGTTAGGGTTAGGAGCGATAGGGTGGGTTAAGTGAGTTAGGGTTAGGGACGGTAGAGGCGGGTTAAGTGAGTTACCGTTAGGCCGCGGGTAGGTAAGTGTGCGATAGTCACGGACCTTAGGGTTAGGCTAAGGTTTAGTGTGGGCTTGTAAGGATTTTGGTGTGCTTGTGTTGTGTGTGTGGTTTGTGGAATGGGGATGTGTTTTGTTTTTAATAATTGTTATTGTGGTGTGTGCAGTGTATGGGGTTTCGTGTTTGTGTACCGTCGGTTATTTCGTTGTCGGTTATGTGTGGTTTCGTGTTTATGGACTGTCGAATATGTGGTGTCGGTGATGTGGTTGTCGGTGTTGTGTGGTTTCGGCTATGTCAGGTAGAACCATATATATATATATATATTTTAAGGTTTAAGAGAATCTTTACTCCTATGTTACTCCTTATATTTTCTCCTATTACTTCCTATTCTGGTAACAGAGGTAGATTCTGTTGCTCTTACTCCTCATACTTCTAAGTTTACATTTGGTTTCCACAAGGCCAACTTCCTTTCTTTTCTAATTCCCATATTCTTTACTCTCTTTAGCAGCTTGCTACATATCTCTGTAGCTGCCCTTGTCATAAGTAAAGAGAATTTCTCTAGCTTTTCTGTCGCATGACTATTGGTCTCCAGACTGGCAAAAGCCATAATATTAACCAGACAATTTGGCCAATTAAGGTGTCCATTATTCCGTCTTTTAAACACTCTGTCCCAGTACTGTTTCTAAAGCCATTCCTTTTGTTGTCAGACATCTACACTTTAGTGTTGTACATGAACAAACATGACACCATGAGTTTAGACCTCCTGTACAACAAGCAATGAATATCTTATAGTGAGCCGTAGACTAGAATATCTCAATTTTAACCATTCACATTGTGGGTGATATGAATATGATAGAATATATATGTCATTGCATGTAAGAATGTGGCCTTCAAAATCTCTCCTTGGCATATTTAGAAAGGGATAGTTGAGATTAAGTAAATTCTTCTTCCTGCAGCATAGAAGATTCCTTCTTACCTTTATAACTTTCCATGTGTTTCTATTCTTCTTTGCAAAATTCTAAAGGAACATGTCATGGCAGAGGACAGAATACTTTCTAGCTGTTAGGTTCCTGGCTGTAATAACGTTATCTCTCCATCTTGATTTTTAGTCTAGACAACTCCTTCTGTTTACATGAAGTACTGATTCTTAACTCCATCTGTTCTCTTTATGCCACATAAAATGTATTTGCTTTACCATCCAGTCATGTTAAGTACCCCTTCCTTATAATAAAACTCTTCTCATACAGATACAGCCAGGTTTGGTTCTATAAAAGGCCCATTCACAAATCTGTTCTTTCTGCATCCAGTCTGCTTTGCATGTCGTCTTCTTTACAGCTAATAATTATACTTGTTTCCATGGCACCACTCCCACTCACATGTTTAACATGCTACCTTTTATTTCCTGTCCTATCTCTTTCAGTTGAAGCAGTCTGCCTATATATATTCCCCTTGTGCCCATAGTACTTTTCTCTTAACCTCTCAATCCTTTTTGTCACTTAATCTTTATTCTTTCCAAATTTTTATCTTTGCAGTTAAACTCACATTTCTCTTCCTGTTACTCTCCTTTTGGACTCCATTTAGTCCATCCCCTTTCACAATTCCACTTTTGTCACCCACATCTCACTGTAATTGGCTTAAAAAGCTGCAATTTTAATAGTCGCACATCCTGCTTGGTCAGGCACCTCCCTTTGAGAGTTCTGTCTACACCCCGCACAGCCCTTTCCACTCTTTTGAATTGGTGCATTGTCCACTGTCTCCTCTCCTATATAACTACTTTGCATTGAATAACTTCATTAGGAAACTCACATAGCTAATGCACATTCAACGATAATCCACCACTTTCATTAAAGCAACTGTCTCAGCTACTTCTCCTTTACAAATTTTGTCATATTCTTTCCTGCAGAGACATCCAAGAAAATATATGTTATCGTCTACCTTAGTAAATAGAGGAACTTCTGGTTGAAACTCAGAACATGGCAGAGCAAAATCTGAAACTCCATTCATCCTGTCTTAAACAGCAACCTAAATGTAGACAGAAGTAAAATATATGGAATAAACCTCCAATGAACAATAGTAACCAGAAGCAATTGCCTTTGTTATTGACCCATCCTTGGGAATAATGAGATGCTTTCCAGTGAGAGGAGTATAAGAAACAGTGCTTTTGGGGTTGAGATGTTCAATTGTCACTTTGTGAAATGAGTTTCTTTCTTTCAGGAATAAATAACACTCGAATCAGAACAGTCTTTGATTCCCACTGGCATGGATGGACTTAAGCATAAGTAACTAGGTAAATTTAGATTTAATAAGTACAATAGTAATGTAGAGAACGTCTGTGAGCAGGGGTCAAGTTATGACTGATCAATAATGAAATTTGAGTGAAGGAACTTGAAGAGGTAACTACACGGTTCAGCACTTCCCAAGCCATCAACAGGACATTCAATTGAAGTTATTGCCTTCTCCGAGCTAGTGTCACCATGGACTAGGTTACAGCTATTGGGGAGACCGGTAAGCCACTATCAAGAGGAGTATGGAATCCTTATCTCCAGATCACCAAGGGTTTTTCATTTACATTTGCATTTTCCATTGATGAAGTAGTTTGCTGCTGGATCAGAAGTCACTTTATCATTTTCCTTTTGGGAAATTAGTCTTGGCAATTTAATATATACGCTTTGAAGTTCTACAGACATTAAAGCAAGGCCATGTATATAAAGCTGATAAGCATCCACCTCAATTGATATTAAGAATGGCACAGTCAGAGGACTGAAGTTATTTTTGTCACCATGGCTGAAGATTTGGAAAGACGAGACAGAGAGAGTGATAGCATGGAAGATCATATTAAAAAATTTAAAACAATTTAAGAAAAAAACACATGGAATTCATATGCCATTGACAAACTGATATCCAAAAGAGTTCTAATTATGTTGGCTGCATGGTGCCTAGATAAAAAAAGAAACTCTATTGCAAAAAGTTTGGTACAAAAAAGTATGCATTTTAGGTGTTGTCATATGGATCAAAACTACTACCAGTCCGTTTGTGCATCAAGAAAGGAGAATGTAGCAAGGCATAATGTATGCATGATGAATATAGTGAAAGCATTAGTGATTTATTTTAGATGCACAGGACCCGGAGACCGCCACAAATAACAGCAACTCTTCAAAACAAAAGTTTAATGAATATAAAATATACAACCAAGCGCTTTCGCCCGGTACTCTACCAGGCTTTTTCAAGGATCAAATAATGCGTTTATACATCATCCCTTTAAATAGTAATGTTCCATATCAGCTGATCAACAAGTAATTCATCAATTAATTAATTAAAATAACCTCATACATTCCATATAAAATTAATGCTTCCATGTCTTTCATCCTTATTACCTGAATTAAGAGGGGGGAGTTGGGAAACATTGCTTGAATACCATGAACTTTACTGGCAGTTGAAACTCAATGCTACTAGGTTTCCAGGACTGAATGACAATATCAATATTGCCCCAGTGTTAAAATTAAGAAGGGCTAGACTCTAATATATTTAGGAGGGGGTGTCATGGTTTATTTGTTAGGATTTAAATAAGAGAAAATCTCTTAAAAGTTTATTAGGGGATGTTTGGGTTACAGTTTTTAATGTTAGGGATGTTGTTTGTTTTTATGTACTCTGTTTGCTATATATATATATATTTTTTTTTACTGTATGTGAAAAGAATGAAAGACATGGAAGCATTAATTTTATATGGAATGTATGAGGTTATTTTAATTAATTAATTGATGAATTACTTGTTGATCAGCTGATATGGAACATTACTATTTAAAGGGATGATGTATAAACGCATTATTTGATCCTTGAAAAAGCCTGGTAGAGTACCGGGCAAAAGCGCTCGGTTGTATATTTTATATTCATTAAACTTTTGTTTTGAAGAGTTGCTGTTATTTGTGGTGGTCTCCGGGTCCTGTGCTGGTGGATATTTTGGAGTTACTTGGTTTTGTTGCTGTATTGACTTGATTTATTTTAGATGCATACGATTGGTGCTCTACGTGAGGCTGAAAATCTCTCATAGTCTTGAGAAATAAAACAAAACCCTTCTGTGACTGATGGAGGTATATTGGTTGCTGCTGTGCAAAACAGAGATAGGAGCTGCATGTGATGATAGGAACCTTACAAAAAATGGGCAGGATTGTCTTTGTCTGCGTACCTCTGGTCAGAAAACAAACAAACAAGAGACTACCAGTAACTCAGCAGACAAGTTTAAATAATCATTTTTAGCAATGATTCATCGTTTAAGTCTCCCTTCTCGACACTGGTTGTTAAATTCCAAATTTCTTCTTCCTCTGATTCTTCAACCTCTACAGTTTTATCTGTTTTTCTTTTGTTCTTCCTCTGGTAATATATAGACCCCCAACATGCACTCATTATGTAGGGAGGTAAATGTCCTGGCCAAATTTGCCCTAATGAATATAAATACCACCTGGGATTTCACATGAAAATATGCCATGCCACGTCAGACAAACCAGTTCAACAAAAGCAAAAATAATAAGTAGCTACAGCACAAAACATGGCTTTCAGATGCAGCAGGTAGCTCTGGATGATTGCTACACATCACACAGCTACTCAGAGCTTTTTTATGTCTTATCCCATTGGTACCAGTCTACCTTGCCCTGCATGGGGGGGGGGTACAGGAGGATTGGAATGTATTGCGACATGAGGGCTCACCATCTCTACACATTAAAAAGTAGAGAATTGTTTTATTCTCCTTCTTTTCTTTCATTTCCCCCATTTTTATGTGTGCATGTATCAATCTGACATTATAACTGGGGAATAGATTAGAATGTTGATTCACTCTGCCTCTATGCATGATATCCTGAGATGTAAAAGAATAATTGTATGATTATATACAAATGATTGTACTGTTTAGCTGCTACCTGGTTAGATGTGGTTTCCTACAAATGAGTATTCAGCATTAGCTGCTACCTGGTTAGATGTGGTTTCCTACAAATGAGTATTCAGCATGTTGTGGAAGAAAATGAAATGCATGAGGATGGATGTGATGTGGGTGAAAGACATGTAAGCCAGGCATCCACAAGATATTAGAAAGTGAGATGGAATCAGATATGGATAACAACCAAGTAAAAGAAATTTATGCAATAGAGAGTTTTGTATAATGAGTAACAAAAAGCCCTACCAATGAAGGCGACAATAAATATCTCAACCGACAGCTACTGTCATGGTTGAGAATGCTGAAATTAGCAATCAAGGAGCCTCAATCCTCACCACTAACACAAGTGAGGGGAATTCACTTTGGGAAGTATAACAAATGCACACACTGTAAAGTACAATTTCCCTTAAGAGCACACAGAGATCACAGTCAGTCTGGTGCTGGTTTCTCCCTTTCTCTCCAGATCCCCAATGAGATTCCCCACTGGCACAGCTATAGAGTCCAGATCCCAACCTAGTGGTCAAGCTAAAACCTCCAGCACCCTCTCTGTCCAACCAGTGCTTCGTGTCCCTGCCCAAGTAGCTGACACACCCACACTTTGAGATATGAGTTATATACAAACACACAGACACTCCTGTGGGAGGCTGTCACAGATTCTCCAGCTGTGCCCCTTTTACCCAGACTATACAGTAGTACCACTTGCCATCACCCAATAATATTTGTCAGCTACTAATAAGGCCCTTATCAAAGGGTGTCCAATTATTACTGTGCAATATTATTATCCAAATGGCAAATGTGACGAACATCAAGGCTTATTTGGGGTGGCGTGGACAGTATCACTATATACATGCAATGTACCCTAGAGCTTAAATTATCTCTACATAAAACAGCCACAGTTGAAAGGTTTAAAATATTTAATGATAAATAATAAGAACATAAGACAATAGTTCTTACTATACAGTGCTAGTCAGGAGTTCAGAGATGATAGAGAAATGCTTAAAATAATACAGTAGAAAACTTCTGACATCAATACAGAAAACAGCTAGACAAGACTTCCTATTTCCTATCTATATCTAAGAGCAAACACAGTTGTAAAATAAACTTACATATAGATCAAGCAGTGCTGGTGATGTCAGTTCTGAAAACAAATTCAAATATGCTCTGATTCTCTCTCTCTCTCTCTCCCCTTAACTTGATAACACAGTACCACTGTCTCATTTCAGATGACATCATTATTTTCTGTTTCTGAGGCTAACAAAAACTCAGAGTTTAACAGCCCTTCTGAGCCTGCAACTGGTCAGGAAGCCAGAGCAATAAAAGACATTATACATGTAAATTCTAGCCATTAACTCTGGTCTCAAAACAATAGGAAGAATTCCTTCATTCAGACATCTTAGCACTGAGTTTTGAGATCAAGCAATTATACAATGCTTGACTTATCAGCTTTCTTCCAGCAGAGTGCAATGTGGTTACATTTTTGAAGTTCAACATTTAACACCATTTTCTTCCATTTAAGAGAACAAGCCTGTGGCTTATATTAATATTTGCAAATGACAAATACAAAAAAATTACAAACTCCTATCTAGCTAGGCTGGCAGTCTTCACACAGAGAATAACCAGCTATTATTTCTGGAAAGCTAGGATTATTAGCTGGAGTCAAAGGCTGTTTTTTCACTGGTTTGTTGAAATTCTTGCTCAACTAAATTGCGCCAAGCTGCACTGTGTGCAGTGTCATGAAAACTACACTAGATAGAAATGGGAACTTTGACGTTTTACTCCTAGGAAGCCCAGCAGTGCTGTACCCATTTGCAGGCTGCACTAAAGGTGCAACCTGATTATTTAAGACCATGTTAAGTTACTATAAGCTGTTTCTTCCTAAGTAGAGCATGTCCATTACTTAACTACTATATAACAAATGTGCAGATAAATCTTAAATACTGTTTTGATTTGCCCCGTTCTTATTTCCCCAAATTTCTACATTCTAATACCATTCAGATAAGTCTTATTTCTCTAAATTTGTACACTCTTTGATTAAATGGGAGGTCAACTAGATTGTCTTTCCTCATTTACCAGACTCACAACATTTGGTATACTTAGGCAGTGAAACAACTAAGTGATGCTCAACGACAAAGAACTACTACTTACCCCATCACAACTACCAATGATAAATGCAAATATTTAGCTAAGCTGGAGGCAACACTCTCACAAAAAACTCAAGTCTGTGAGCACCTGTGCCACACTCCACACACACGCATGGAATATGATCATATACTGAGGTTGTATAAAAATAATTGCCTAAGCCTCCAAGGTCAAACAAGACCAGGTCTAAGTGGAAATTAAATACCACAAGACACAGTGCTACATTCCCAATGGAGAGTCACCAAGAAAACAATTACCCAAACAAAGTATGCAAAACCTTCCACTTAATGCGACAGTAATGTACTGGTGATTACTTCATAGTAAGATAAATAACCTCTACCCACTCGAGGCAGAACAAAAATGGGGTAAGTTGTCTTTCTGATTCCAAGATCTCTCACATCCTCTGGGCCCGCAAGACCCTGAAGATTCACAAATATGACTATAACATAGTCGTGGTCCATGGGAGTGTTAATGACTTGGCAAGCAAAGCCCTAAAGGGAAGGCAGAAAGACATTTCTTAGCTGTCCATGCATGTCACAAGTGCATGAAAACAGAATCCCACCTTCGCCAAGACTGGTGCCAAGGTACAAGGAAAAGATGATTGATTTCAACATCTGACTTAGTAATTAGATGATTGATTTCAACATCTGGCTTAGTAATTAGATGATTGATTTCAACATCTGGCTTAGTAATTAGATGACTGATTTCAGCATTTGGCTTAGTAATTAGATGATTGATTTCAACATCTGGCTTAGTAAATGATGTTATTCTGTTGTCATTTAAAGGGGACCATTATGTGTCAACATGAGATGAACTGCTGCCCAACCTCACTTGCTTTGCCAAGGATGGCTATTGCCTCTCTTTCCAATGTCTCTTCATACTGGCTAAAGCCTTTGCTACTTCTATAGTGCCTTTTTAGGCAGATCTGCCAACCAAAAACTTAGCAAAGTACCTGACAAAATGACATTGTTTAATTCAAGGAGTCTAAATAACAAATAGACTGACCTTGAAGTCCTCCTTCATTCGGAGCACATTAATGTGTGCATTATTACTGAATTCTGGTTTAGGAGTAAAGAAAGCACCCTTCTATAACCAGGGTTTTAGTACCTACCATGGATTTAGACCCTATGGAAACTGTGGTGGAGTATCCATATTTGTTAAAGACCACATTGCATCGAGGCAGATTCCCAGAGAAAAGAAACTTATTAAGATTCAACTCAGTTTAAATATAACCAACTATCAGAGCATAATGTATCACAAGACCCATTTGACGATCCCCCCCAAAACCATGTCCATTTCCTAAATACAGTAGATAAGCTTCTTATACCCCAAAACTCCATTATCCTGGAAAACTTGAACCACCCGTCAATAAAGTAGGAGACCTATCCCTCAAATGTAGGTTATGGCCAAAAATTCCATGATTTCATACACAAAAATATCCCAGATCAAATAGTCAAAAACCCACTAGAGGTCAAAATGTTCTTGACCTGGTCCTTACAAATGTGGCAGCTATATTAACTATCCCACAGGTATCCCCTTCCCCACTATTTATTTATTTATTTTTATTTTACATTTGTTAACCAGGATAGTCCGACTGGACACAGGTCCATTTTCAGTGGAGGCCTGGGGAGAAAAACTCCACATGTGGATAGTTACATAAGAGTTAAACAGTAGCAGTTTTATACAGTCACAAATAGATACCAGTACAGAATTATAACATCTAACCACTAATTTGTAATGTTCTCATTCAAAATCCCTAAACCAGCTATAGCAAATATTGCAATATTCAAAGAAAAGACATCAAACATGCAAACTTCCTACAATTCTGTGATAAACTCTCGAAGTTCAAATATAACTGTACCCCATAAAATGTAGACATGACTAGTAGTTTTGCAATAAATTCTATGCTCACGTAGAAAACTTTATAAACCTGTCACTCACAAAATTGGAAAAGAAAGAACAAGCCAGGCTGGTGGTCTACATGCATTAATAATCAATAATACAATAATATAAAAAAGTTCATTAGATTACATAGCAGAACTAAAAACTGACAAATCATGGCTAACATCAAAAGGGTATGCAAGGTAGTGATGAACACCATCACGAAAACTAAAGCTTCCTTTGAACTTAAGCTAGCATTGGAACCTAAGTGTAATTACAAATCCTTCTTTACTTACATTGGGATGTCTTTTCCAAAATATTTTACTGTCACTCAGATCTATAAGATAAGAAGCAAAACCACAACCGGTCATTCCCTACAAACTCCTTCTCTTAGACTGCACTCTGCTAGGAATTATATCTCTGTACTGGCCCCAAAATTATGGCAACCACTTACTCCTAATTTTTCTAATCGCACAAAGTGCTCACTGTTCAGGCCACAGTTGAACAATACTTACTAAAACAGGTTGAATGCATTTAAAGGGTATGTCACCTAAATCAATCTCTACAAATGTAGCATACCTTCACTGCCCGCATACCTGATCCACTCAGTCTTATTAAACTGTGAGTCAGCTTACCACATTGTTACTTCTCTAAACCCCCTATGTGCAATCTACTCCCCACTTTCATCTTACTCTCTTTGTTAGCTTTCTTAACTTATTTATTTATTTAACATTTGTTTATCAGGAATGTCTGACTAGGAGAGAGCCTATTTTTAGTGGAGACCCAGGGAGAAATGCTCCAGATGTATGTCTTTGGAATGTGGGAGGAAACCGGAACACCTGGAGGAAACCCACATTAATGCAGGGAGAACATCCAGACTCCACACAGAAGGCATCCCAGCCAAGAATCAAACCAGAAAACCTCTTGCTGTGAGGTGATAATGCTAACCACTGCACCACTGCGCCACTTGACTTAGATCCTACTAGATATACAGTTTCTCCATGACTTCTATTCCTCCTACTTTAACTCTGCTATGCCACCTATGTATCTGTCAGTCTAACTGTACATATATTTAGTTTGTTAGATCTTCTATGAATATATTGCTTGTCATACATTCTATGCATACACATAAATGTAAATCATTGTTATCTGCATATGGTGCATTGTTTTGTTACATTGTGATGTAACACATCTTGAGCCTGTAGTTCATCATTGTTTGATGCATGTTCTACTCCATTAAACAAATTTAAATAAATAAGAATAAATAATAAATAAAAAATAACTTATGAAATAGCACTCAACATTGCTGTGAACTCATTCAAAATGACATTACCTATTCTGTTCCAGTACAAATAACCTGGCAGACAAATTCAGTGCTAAGTTCACTTCAGAGACATCTACACACAGCCTACATATACATAAGGATTGTAAGGATCTAAAACCCCTTATCATCCCAAAGTAACACTTGTTAGAAATACTTTCCAAAACAAAAAAAATACATCTTCTATAGGACATTCCATGGATCTAATAATATAGCAGGTTGCCTTCTAAACAGCACTAAACATGTTCTGGTGGACCCATTATTCTAATAGCACACCTGGACCTCACCAAAGCACCTGACACTATATCAATGCCAAAATTCTTAAAAAGCTAAACTGACTTCAAATCAGTCATTATATAGTTAGATGAATAGCTAATTATCTGAGGGAAGAACCCTGACTGTGAGTAGTAGGTTTGGGCTCGGAGATCATGAAAGTAACCAGGGGGTACCACAGAGTTCATGTGAGGATCTTTCCTATTCAGTGTATTGACTCACTGATCTCCAAATCAGAAATCTGAAACTCAGCTTAACCGAGTTTGACAATGATTTTAAACTTGGTAGTATTCTGGAATCCTCTTCTGATATGCAGAGGTTACATAGTGAACTTAGACACGGTAGTAGCTGCATCACTGACAATGGTTTAAAACTAGATGCAAAAAATGCAATATTTTTGCATTTGGTAGACATACCTTCCGCCTAGCTTATTGTACAGAAAACACCCTACTCCAAAATTAAGATGTTGTGAAAGAGCTAAGAACATGGATAGGAAACTTCCTCTCCTTTGAACATCATGTTACAACAGCAGTCAGTAAATCTTTCTACTTGACACAGCTGATCACAAAGGGTATTTCCTCTATGACCAAGTAAGTCTTGACCAGTCTATATTTTGCACTAATAAGGCCTATCATAGAATATCCCCTTTGGGATGTATCTTTCTAAACATATCAAGTAGTTAGAGTCACACCTAAGGTTCCTTACAAACAAGATCATGGGACTAAAGGACCTGAGCTGTCAAAAGAGCCTTGAAGCCTTGTCCCTGTGTTTGGTGTTCTGCAGTCTCTTTAAGGATAATCTGTACCTTGCCATCCAGGCTATTAGGGATCTAGCAATCCAGTACCTACTAGTTCTCCACAAATTAAGCAACCCTGCAAACATTTGAACCAGAGAGCTGAACCTGTTTCAGCAAATAAACAAATCATGGTAGAGAGACAGATTTGTCATGCAAACTTTCTCTCCAGATCTAGCAGTGTGACTCAGTATCTTCCTTTAAGAATTAGACAACTGCATGGGTATTAATAAATTTACCCAAAGTATGACTGACCTAGTACTCCTTGAAAAATGAAGTAAGGTCTTAGCGTGGGTGGTGGCAAGGTATAAATCGCCACATGGCCTAGTAACCTTGTACATTCTATGATTCTATGATTCATTGATAAACAACTTTTCGTGCCCATTTCATTTTCCTTTTTTATCCTCCCTAGCTAGTCTTGCATTTAAAAGATGGCAACAATGTCCGTATGTTTCATTATGGATAACACCATGTCACAACCATATTTTACAAGAATACCATAGTGTTTATGAAATACCACCGTGGATAAAATGTTTACAGATGGTGTCACTACCACTTTCTATTTCCATAAACTAAGTTTCTAATAATTACCCGGTAGGAGATATATTCCATCCTTTTTTCCAGACAGGTCTTGAGAAAAGCAAAATCTTTTCCCACTGTTGAAAGAAAGCTGATTATTGTATTCAGTTACGCCAGGGGCAAGCATCCCATACCCTCTGTACACATATACCGACTCCATTGTCACACTAATATGAACAAGGCCTAAACATGTCTTATATGGACTGACTCAAAGCCGTGTCACTATACTTGGTATCCCACAGACTACTAAGAGGTGACCTGTGTCTGTCACACAAGGCATACTCCAACTCATTACTAATGGATTTACTGTACACCAGTGAGTCAAACAGAATCAAAATAATTGGTCTAAGGATCTAAACCTCTTCTGTAATGTCAAAAGAATGGTTTTGGAGGAACAGGTATATCTTGCAGATTATACCACTGCTGTGTAGCAGCTACCCCATCCACATAAAACAAAGTTCATCTCAGTCCATTTACAAATGCAACTTAGATCTATGAATGGGAGACAGAAACCTTACCCCAGGAGTGCCCCTGTACTACTAATAGACAGAGGTAATGCCTAAATGCTTTATCCCATGCATGTATCCTCTCAAATTATCTATGGTATGACTATGATCTCAGTTATTCTCATTAGAGGTAATATATAATTATCAGGTCTATATTACCATATCGCATGCTTAGAAGAGCAAATGACAGATAATCGACCCCATGTAAGCAAAAGCTTACAACGTCTAAACTTCAGAACAGTGATTATTTTCCAATGGAAAACAATCACTGTTCCGAAACAAACAAATAAAAAAACAGTAAAACATTATGTAACATGGGGGGGCTTTGCCCCCCACACCCCCCCTACGTGGGGGGCTGTGCCTCCAAACACCCCCTACTTAAATATGCCAACTCCAAGATCTCACTACAGTGCTGAAAAGGCAAAGTAGCGAAAGCAGCCAAACAAATTCTTTCCCAGGGAAAGAATTCGCTGAAACGCTGCTTCGCTATTTTGCCTTTTCACGCTTTACTGTTCGACAAAGGTACATTTGACAACCTGCGTGTGCGAAGGCGTAATAGGGAACCATAATTATCGACCATGGGATGGGTAAGGCTAATCCATAACCAAGTGGGACAGGTTATTTCAAGGACAAAAAGGGAAACTGGCTAGGCTTAAAATGGTCCACAAGGGCAGCTAGCCTAGTACTTACCTATGAATCTATGAACCTATAACTTCCAAAACAAGTGACTCATAGCCGACACACACTTAGAAATTACACTGGCAGTAATTTCCTATGGGAAATGGTGTTCAGCTTTATGCCATTTTTCTTTTTTGTCTGCTTGCTACTGACGCTCAAGCAAGTTCACCTGGAGCAGGTATAGGGGACCTATGGTCATTAGTTTATATGTTAATAAAGCCAAAAAAAAAAAAAAAAAAGAGTTAAAACAAATGTCGACAAATTAACATGTAGCTGATATTAAAAGTAATCAGCTATAAGCATTTTAGAGAGTCATAATTATGCACAGTGAGTAGTGCACCCTCTACTGGACTTTAGACATAAATCTGTAAGTGTGGAAAATGGAGAATAATAGTCAGAATGACCATAAAATTAAGAGAGATTAATTATTCACAAAAATACATATATCAGTCTTTTTACTTTGAAGCTGAATTTGGTACAATTGTTGCTTACCTGGAATTTTTAATAAAAATCAGTTAATATATATTTCATCTATTTATACGTCATTGTACATCAGTAGTTAAATGTGGAATTAAATCCCTTCTAACAGGTTCTGTTAAGCAGCGTATTAAATTCAATAATGCTCAGTTCCCCTACAGTTCAAAAAATGGTACTTCTTCTGCATCTGTCTGACTAAAAGGCCTTAGAATTTAATTACAGCAAGTATATTTTTTTTCAAAATTTTATCATTTCCATATGCTAGCAAATTATCTTACCTGAGCAACTATATTTAATAAAATCAAATACAAGGAAGACATAAATTAAGGAATGTCTATGTTTCATTATTTTGTGGGATAAAGGAGTGACTAATTTACATTTTTCTTGATTTATTCATTTATCTATGTCTGTATTTAATGCAAAACAAGAATAGTTTTGTACAAAGAAAAAAAAATGAACATTAACAGTTTACCAAGACTCCTCGGTTAACACAATTCCTTTTTCTTCTATGGTCTTTTTAATGTGCTTTTAGAACTGTTCTATTGTCAGCCAGTACAAAAGCTGATGTCTTGCTGAGTAACGAATGCTTGCATAACAGATAATTGGTTACTGAAGACTTCTTTTACTGAACAACAGATATGAATAGAATGCCTTCGTATTCAAAATTCAAAAAAAAAAAAAAAAAAAAAAAAAAAAATAGTGGATATGAAAGGAAACTATAAAGAGACAAAAAGTCTTAAATTAATGCAGTCCTTAAAGCTCCACATAGTGAAGCCAGCTATTAAGTTAAATAGTATCAACCCCAATAGATATAGTTAACCCCGTGACCCCCCAAAGGTACACAAAACTACTAACAAGCTGCTAGTTAATTTTTTTTTTATTTTTATAGCTTCATTCTACTGTCTTGTAGTGTTAAGTGTTAAACCAGCAAGAAATGTAAGAAGAAACTGTTTCTGGGAAGTTGTATCATTCCTGCAAACTTTAAGCACATTTAATGAATTTGAATGAGATGAGTTATCTTTTCAATCTCTGCACTTTTTAATAGAAAATCAACAAGCTCACCTGTCTTTCTGGGAATAGCAGGCACTGTGCTAATTTTCCTTTGATCCAATATTTCTAGATATCTAGGAACATCTGATTAGCATTCATAACTGAATATACATTTGATGGAAGACGGCATTTGACTTCCCAAACTATGTAAAGGGTATACTTTGGCATTTATTCAAACGCTGATCATAAAAGGGTACTTAGTGTAGATTGCTATAACTATAAATGTCTTGTTTACTTTACATATCAAAATTGTTCATGAGCTTGGTGAAATCCCACATGGTATTAGTAAACTCAGCAAATTACATTAAGTCAAATAAATGTTATACTTTAAATATTTCATATTCCTTTTGAATAAACTGCAAGGTAAAGGCAATGTCTGTTAACATAAGCATGCCTACAGTTTATGAATTTAGAATACCTGATTCATTTCTAAAATAAGTTACAGAATTCGTTAGTTTCCTGAGAACATACAACTATTCAGACTGAGCAGTTGTTTTATTTTTATTTTTATTTTTGGCAATTTTTGGGGGGAGGTGATATTGTGCTTTGTTTTGTAGAGTGACACATTTTGTCAGTGAAAATTATAATTCAGATCGGTGTATGTATGTGACTGTGTGTGTGTGTGTGTGTGTGTGTGTGTGTGTGTGTGTGTGTGTGTGTGTGTGTGTGTGTGTGTGTGTGTGCGTGTGTGTGTGTGTGTGTGTGTGTGTGTGTGTGTGTGTGTGTGTGTGTGTGTGTGTGTGTGTGTGTGTGTGTGTGTGTCTCTGTATGTCTGTGTATAATAAGATCATTTCTGCAGTTCAATAAATTATTCCATATTGCAGAAAATATTTCAGCTGAGCAACTCTGACATTAACACAGGAAGGGTACTAAATAGATGCTAATTACTAATGTTGGTTCCATATAGTGCACTACTTTTACACAAGGTTTACATAATTACCAGTAACCATGTTCCATTTAGGAAGTAATAGGTTCTTAGATATCTACTAGGCTAATAACCACTAAGGCCATTATAAGCCTAGCTGAGCAACTGAAATGTGACCCACAAATTTGATTAATATACGGAGTGATTTACTGACTGCCCCTGTCCATCAGAGACATAGGTGCCAGACCAGGGGTGGATTTCTGATTAACTCTCCATTGGTCGTAGTTATGCTTAAATAGGGTTCAGGAGAAACTCTGCTTCTCATGGATGGGGAGCCTCAGAATGGGAATTCTCTATGAAACATGTTTGCCTCTCCAACATGTCCTGTTTATGTCACAAGCAAAATTTAGGTCCTTTGATCTAATAGTTCTGATTTTTACTTCTGATATGCTGTGTAAAATTGTCAAACCTTTTGTTTTGCCTGAAAAAAAATCACAGAACATCATTGATGTACTTTAAACAATATTCTTTCTTGCTAATCATAAATTAGCTCCTATTATTTAAACCTCTGAAAATAAAAGCTGTTGTTGGGAAGTGATAGTGACCTGAGAGGCTGGTAAACAAGCTCACACTGTAATGCCAAACAATAATTCCCCTCATAGAAACAGCCAAAAATTGCTCACAAATCTAAATAATCACTTTTCCTTAAAGTGCATCTCACCTGCTCCAAAACAAAATTTTTGACTTCATATACATACACACCAAGGAGAAAAATAGTTCTGTTCCTCTAACATTGCCTATGTAGATGATACATGCACACACATGCTAACACAATGAGACAAACACAACTCACACACACACACACACACACACACACACACACACACACACACACACACACACACACACACACCCATGACCGCAAAGGAGAAAAATCCCTCTACTCGCCAAATAATGTCCAGTTAATAATTTGTCACCATAACACTGATGGTGCATATAGGTAATGCTGTTAATGTTAAAATGCACATTCAGTGTTATGGTCAGTAATGACCACTGTAATGTACTGGCACTAATATATTATCTCATTTTTTCCTGTAGACCAAGATGTATACTAAACTTTGCAAACATGCTGTATAACACACCACTGGAGAATTTTACAGGACTGACTATAAAATCTAAGGATGGAAATTACTTTATACTGATTTATTGTTTTCTAAAAGAGGTTAAAATTTCATAAAGCAAAGTTTTATTCTTTTTATAAAATCATATTCTTGATGAAGATGTTTTTGCATTTTGTATCAGTCTGCCTACATATAGATGGAGTAGTGGATGTTATTTATTTAGCTAATTTTCTGGACCTAATAATAATTTTATAGGCAGCTGGCGCATTAGAGTGGCCTGTATAATGATATACTGTACTGTGTCTGTACTGTTTCTGGTCTAAGTGCTGTCTGAAATATTTCTTCATGAATAATTTCAGCTATACCATTATCAAATAAATGAAATACTAAGATTTATGAATTCATAGATTCATAGACTGTTACTAGGCTAACAACTTGGGAGGGCATACCTAAGCCTAGCCGAGTTTTCTGGAAAGAATAATGATGTCCTGCATCCAAATAGGGCGTTGAGGGCCACACATTTATAATTTATATGAAAAACATCCAGGTTCTGTGGCAAAGAGGAGGACAGGCCCTGGTTATGATATGGAAAATCCAAGATAAGTTATGGGCTCAGGTGCTCGAAGAACAGTGAGGGGTGCAGGTATCCTTGAGCAGCCAGCACTGACTCACCCGTCAGTCAGAAAGGAAGGAGTCCGATCTGCTGTAGCACTGACCTCTACAAACCCCTTCCAAACCAAACTACTTTCTATTGAATGATAATTTGTCAAAATTCAATACCCTTCCCAAGCCCGAGTTCACAGCAACCTATGCAGAATTGTTCACAGAAACCCTGTACAACCAGTTAAAGACTGTACAGTGGCTACTGTACCTACTAGACGTAAGCCCAAAACGAACTCTAAAAACAAACCTCCATGGTGAAATACTAGCCCTAATAGGGTATATAGCAAAAGGAAAAAGAAATTGTGACTAAAATCAGGAAGAACAACTCCCATCATGATAGGAGCTTTCTAATTAAACTAAACAGGAAACTAAGATGACTAATTAAGTCCAACAAGGCCAGTTAGAAGGTAAAGATAGCCTCATGGGTTAAAGAGAACCACAAGCCTTCTACAGCTATTTCTGAAACATCAAAGGCAGCACTTATCAGTGTGCCAAACAAGTAGTTAATGGTACCACATTCACTGTATGAAGTGACATAGTGAATTTGCTGGCTGACAAATTCAGCTCAGTCTTCACCCCAACTCCCACCAGTACCTTCTCCATAAAAGACCTGCTAGGATAACCCTCAGCTATTAAAAGGGAGCAAGTCCTGGTTGCTCTCCCTAAGGCCAAAAACACAGCCTCCGTGGACATCAACAAGGATGCCTCCTAAATAACTTGAAACATGACCTATCAGGACCACTTGAGTCACTCTTCAACTATAGCCTCAAAACAGGTTTTTACCTTGAGAATAGAATACTGTAATGGTTACCCCCACTTCACATGGGTGGACCATCATCCGACTCTGGAAACTACAGACCTATTAGTATGACTAGTCTAATACGTATAGCAATGGAGCAAATAGGTTCATAGGTGTTTGCTAGGCTAATGATCACAAGATCATTTTAAAGCATAGCCTCGCATCCCAAATCTCAGACAATGGGGAGCAGGGACTTGTGAGATGAAACATTTACAAGAAGGGGCCTGAGAGATGAACCATTTACAGGCTGCCTGTGTCAATTAGAGACATCGGTGCCAAATCTAGGATGAATTTCCTGTTTCCCAGCCAATTGTCCAAGATATAGATCAATTGGGTTAGGGAGGAACCTCTGCTTCATATGGATGGGGAGCCTGTTCCAGAGATGAGGTAGTCTCTAGGCTACATACCTGTCTCTCCAGCAGGTCCTATTTATATCATTGGCAAGGTTTAAGTCTTTACAATGGGTAATTATAGTACTATTTGTTTTGCAGATATGCAGGAGGATCATGGAAATGATCAATGAGGACACAGACAACCTTCAGACACTTGGCCCAATCCAGTTTGGCTTTGTCAAGGGACAGGGCATGCCTACTAAACCTGGTAGACCTCTTTGAAAAAATCAACAAAGCAATACATGAGGGGGAAACTGTGCATACCACCCACCTGGACCTGGCTAAGGTGTTCCATACAATAGCCCACTCAGGTATAGTTGACAAATTGAAGGAGCTGGGCATAAACTCCTACATAACCCACTGGATTGCCAGCTGGCTTACAGAAGTCAGAATTGTTGATACCACCTTCACTAAGAGACAGGTCATCAGCAGTGTACCTCAGGTCTCTTTGCCGAGACCGCTCCTATTTGGCTGGCCAAGTTCACAGATGACGGCAAAGTGGGAGCTATCATAGGTTCTGCCATGACACAAACATTTTACAAGAGGGTCGAGCACAGAAAAATGACTAGTGCTAAAGTCATAGACTAAAACTCAATGCCAAAACATGAAATAAAGTGCCTTTTGGCAAAACTGCCACCCAGGCTAATTACTCCATAAATAAGACACCCTGGGAGTTGACCCAATAGTCACAGATCTGGGAACATTTGTAGACAGTAATCTTGTATTTTACTGACATGTGGCAAAGGTAGTGAAAAAAATAATTCTTTGTCAACCAACATATAAGTAAAGGCATGACATCCAGGTCTAAGGAAGTCATAGTGCCACTTTATTTGGCCCTTATCAGACCCATCATTGAGTATAATGCCCCTTTTGTCATGTACCTGACTAGACATATGCAACAGTTGGAATGCCTACAAAGGCTTCTTACCAAGAAAATCCAGGGTCTAAACACATCATCCTGTATAGATTGCTCAAAGCCCTATCTTTATACTCTGTCTCCTAGAGGTCAGTGAAAGGCGATCTATGCTTGGCACACAATGCATTCTCAGATCCAGCTCTGATGCATGTTTTACATCAGCAAAACAAACAGCATCAGAAAAACTATATCCAAGGATTTAAATTTCACTTGTGACATAAATAACACATGTTGATGAGACAGATGTCTCAGAGGTTCACTATGCTCTGGAACAGGCTCCCCATCCATGTGAAGCTAAACTAAACTTACTAAAGGTATCCTTGACCAATGGATGGGAAATCGGAAATTCATGTTGAGTTTGGCCCCCATGTCTCTAATAGACAGAGGTAAACAGTATTACCCATACTAACACCCCCCACACACACACCCATGTAACCTCTAGAAACTTCCTAACAAACATAGTCCTTCCTAATAAATGCCCATGATACATAGGGATACAATTGGCTTGGATTGCACAGCTGTGCTTATAAAGGCCCTGGTGGGCATTAGGCTAGTATATACCTATGATGCTATGCATCTATGAGATATAAGTATTTTGCATGCAGTGTATGGGGGGTCTATATCAGAATCACGAAAGCTGTCTTTCACAAATAAATGTTCATCGACACATAAACGTTGAAGAACGAGAACAGCGAAGTACCAAAAGAGCGAAATGGAGAATGCTGAATGGATTTTCTTGGCCAGCAGGGTGATCGTGGGGATGAGGAAATGAATCCTTTTCCCTACTGTAATGCGGTCTCAGACTTGATATATTTAAGTGGGGGGGTGTGAGGGGTGCAGGGGGGCTTGCCTCCCTGCAAAAACATTTGAAAAAGTGTTTTAGGTAAGGTTTATACAGTTAGGTTTACCTTACTTGTATGGAGCTATTACTTCCGGGAATGCATTCGGCGTTCTGCATTTCGCTCTTTTGGTACTTCACTGTTCTTGTTCTTTGATGTTTATGTGTCAATGAAGATGTATTCGTGAAAGACAGCATTCACGATTATAATATAGACCCGTGTATGGTCTGGGGGCATGCATTTGGTGTTGCTAAGCCACATTCACACATCAACTTTTAGGAGATATTTATGGAATGTGGACATCCATAATGAAAGTTATTGAAAGCTCTTTTCACGTTGGTGAGGGTGCACATTAGCCACTTAGGGGTCAGGACTAAATAAGAAAAGAAAACATAATGACTGCTTGGGTCTGTCCTTTTATGGTTGCCTCTTGTCTTATGTGGAAATGATGGATTGAGACTGATTGCAAAGGCTCATGGTTACACAGGAAGTGGGGAACAAAAAGCACCTAAAAAAAATGATTCCAACATATTTAACCTAAGTTTAAAATTATTTAAGTGTCTGAAAAAAAAAATAAGCACTGTACAAAGGTTCATAGGTTCATAGGTAGGTACTAGGCTATCGGTCCAAAGGCCTACATAATCCTAGCCAACAAGATTCCCTGGCTTACGCCACCCAAGATAGTTATTTTCCTGTGCCACTGTTGAGCAAAGACACAGAAGTGATCCTCGGGGTGTATTTCCTATTTCCCATCCACTCATCAAGATTTTTCTTGAAGAGTGCTAATGAAGAACTTTGCTTGACATAGATGGGTAGCCTGTTCCAGAGTATGAGAAGTCTCTGGGACAGGAATCTATCCCTCCAGCATGTCCTGTTTATTGTGGTGACAAGGTTTAGGTCCCTAGAGCGTGTAGCTCAGAGGGATTTGGATTTCTTTAGGTGTAGCATGTCCAACAGCTCTGGGTTTGACATAGCTTTATATGTTAGGCAGAGATCACCTAGGAGTAGGTGATATGCTACGGAGTAAAGCTGGAGTTTTTTGAGGTGGTCAGTGTAGGGCATTTGTTTGAGGCTAGTAATCCTCTTTGTGAGGTACTTCTGTGGTCTTTCCAGCTGCTGCAGATGTCTTGTGAGGTACATTCCAAAAGGGACATTGTACTCTATAATGGGTCTAATGAGTGTTGAGTAGAGGGGAACAATGACCTCTTTTTTCCTGGATGAGAACCCTTTTATGATGAGGTGTGCCACGAAGAAGGACTTCCTGACTACTGTGTCGATGTGACTATCAAAGGAGAGACTACTGTCCACCTGGATCCCAAGGTCTCTTATCATGCATTCAGTGTTAAGTAGATTGCTACCTATGTGGTAGTTCATGGGTACAGAGCTTTTACCAAAGGGGATGACACTGCACTTTTTGGCATTGAGCTTGAGGCCATGGCTCTGACACCAGGCATCTGTCTCAGTGAGGCTCTTCTGTAGGATGTCCACATCATTTGGGGACTTGACTATGGCTCCTAGTTTGCAGGCTTCTGCGAACTTCATTAACCATAGGCCTTCCATGTTAGCCTGTACTTCAGAGAAGTAGATACCAAACAGGAGAGGTCCCAGGACGGAACCCTGTGTTACTCCACTTGTCACTGTTTTGAGGTCAGATTTGGAGACTGCACCTTTTACAGTGTGGGTTTTGTCAGTGTGCCAGTTGGCAACCCATCTTGTGACGTAGGAATTTATACCTAGTTTAGCTATAATTCCGGAATGGGGGATGGTGTTGAAAGCCTTGGCGAGGTCAAGATAGGCTGTGTGAACCACCTTACCCTCATCTACAGCTTTGGTAACTGCCTCAAAGAAGTCGATCAGGTTCAGGAGGCATGATCTGCCTTTCACAAACCCGAACTGGGTGGAATCCTGAGTTTGGAGGTTACCAATGTCTTTGTTTATGAGTTCCATGATGATACTTTCCATGGCCTTGCAGACCAGGCTCGTCAGGCTAATAGGTCGATAGTTCCCGGGATCAGTGGTGGCTCCCCCTTTGTGGAGTGGGATAACTGTTGCTGTGTGCCATTCAGTAGGCACAAAGCCTGATGCAAGGCTATTATTGAACATGGTGCTTAAGTGGGGAGCCAGTTCGTTCTGAAGTTCATGTAAAACGCAGCCTGGGATATTGTCTGGTCCCATGGATGCTGTGTTTTTGGCTTTAGAGAGTGCAGCTTTTACCTGCATAGTTGTAATTACAGGGACTCTGCATTCTTCTTGTATAGATATGGGACCTTTAGCGGGTGAGAGGGGGGTAAAGTTAGCACTGAACCTCTCTGCCAGGATGTTGGCAATATCAGTTGGTTCTGTAATTTTTGTGCCTTTGAGTAAAAATATCATTTTTTAGGGGGGGAGTCTACAGGTGATCACATGCTTCTAGCTCATGATGCACTTGCTCACTGACACTTGCTAGAAAATCATGTACTCTTAACTTCCATTAGCTTGAACTTATTTAACCATTTAGCCCTCCTAACTCCAGACCCTATTAAAATGTATAGTCTCACCATGCTTTAACTCTAACCCCAAAACTCCCACCAAGTTCCTAACCCAAGTCCTCATTCCCTAATGGTAAAACCCCACTCACCTTCCAATCCTAAAAAAGGAGATCATTCCCTAAACCTGAATCACCAGTCCCCCTCCCTTAACCTAAATTTCAACTACTAACCTTAAACTTCAATCCAACTCCCCAAGTCTAAAACTCCCTTCCTGCTCCCTAACCTAAAACTCAGTTCTTACTCCTTAACCCTAAAATCCCTGTCACACTCCCTCTGTCCGAACTGCTGCCACATTTACATCACTCTAATTTGAATAAAGTATTTGGATAAGACATGACAGATGCTTGCCTGACCTTGTATTCCAGTTTAAACATGAGCAACACTCTGAACAAGCTACAAGACACTTATGTCCCTGGTTTCGAGACAATGGTGTTTGAGTGCTTGGGGCATATGGACTTGTAGTAGACCCAATTTTTTTGTTGTCTTCACTTTGGCAAGCTGACTGTGTGCTGCTGTGAAATCAAATAACCCCCTGTTGTAATGGCACGCATCATGTTCAGTGTTTGTCTTCTGTTTTTTTAGGTTTTTTTTTTTTATTATTAATTATTTTTTATTTGTTACTGTAAATGACGGGAATGGACTTCAGTTCAAAATCAAGGCTTAGTTAAAGTTTATGATGTTTGCAAAGAATGTTCTTCAAAGCAGCTTCAGTATAAGAAAAATTGACCCTCCCATACTTCATAGGGGTCTACCTGTATTGGCAAGAATTTTAGGTAAGCTGCGGTGGTGGTGCTGTGGTAGCATTGTTGCCTCACAGTAAGATGCTGTCCGGTTCGTTTCTCAGCTACAGCGTCTTCTGCGTGGAGACATGCATGAATGGGCGTATCTTCATTGAAGGTTGTGCTATAGAGCTGGCAACTCAGTACGTAAAAATCAACTGCCAATCATTAGCGGACCGGAGTTCCGCTGTGGCGACCCCTAACCGGGAAAAGCCGAAAGATACAACAACAACATGTAAATTCATTTTTTTATTAGCCTAGTTGTTTCTACTACTACTAGTGGAACTATCTGGGTGCTGTTGTTCAACAACACTGAGGTTTATGCTTGCATTTATTAACATTTCGCAGCTTTATGTCTTTAAGTACATATGGCTTTGTAGTCACTGTGTGTACACTGTATTTTTGTTAGCATATGTGATCAGGCAACAATTTTACATCATGTGCCCTTCGTGACGTAACCCTCCCCATTTATCCAGGCTTGGGACTGGCACGAAGAAATACACTGGCTTGTGCAACCCCAGTGGCTGGGTTAATTCCTTTCCTCATGTCTATTTCTTCGAATTTCGAAACACTAATCATATTCTCTATTACATATTTGACAAATCCACTAATACACCTCTTCAAATGCTTAGTGTTAAATATCGACTAATGCAAAAATATATGTTATTTGTTATAGTTGCCTTTTTTCATATGAATATAATGTAATTAGCAAATGTGTATATAATTGCTAATATATATTACACCTCCTAAAATGGTTGTAATATTTAGGATCTTTTCACCCCAGGCTTACAGGAAAAAGGGGGTTTTAACTAAACCCATTTGGACAAACCTGGTAAACAAAAGCAAAATAAAATAAAATAAGTTCATAGGTTCATAGCTGTTATATTTTAAGTAATAATACCCCAGAATTGAGCGGAATATTTACATGTTGGCCCTATCCATGCGGAACAAGGGTGCTAAACCAGGAGTGAATTTGTGGTTACTGATCAATTTGCCCAGATTATGTTTGATTAGTGTAAGAGAAGTAATTTACTATATTTGCAGAGGAAGATGATTCCAAGGATGTGGTATTCTCTATGATGTACATATGTCCCTCCAGTATGTTCTATGTATGTTGCAAAAGAGATTTAAATTTCTTGAGCGGGTATTTATGCCCTGACTGGACATGTGAATGTGCAGTAGGCCTGACAGGATAGGGGTCTGTTGATGCTCTGTATGTGAGGCAAATATCACCCCCTCGGTAGCCTTTCAAAAGGGTTTGGGCATTGGTCTAAAGGTTAAGGTATTTACCTCACAAACATAAAGTACAGGATTTGATTCTCACCTTTGAAATGGAAACTGGCTAGGCTTAAAATAGCACACAAGAACAACTAACCTAGTATTTACCTGTGACACTAAGAATAGGGGCGAGGCTTTGACACTATCTAAATAGCTTTTATTGTTTAGGACCTTGATTTTCTTAGTAAGAAAGCACTGTGGGCATTTGACTTGTTTCAAATGCATGAACATGTATCTACTGAAGGATACATTATACTCAATAATCACTCTCATGGGTGTGGAATAGAGTGGAATAATCATATCTGTGGACCTGGATTGCATACCCTTGGTAATAAGCTGTGAAATGAAAAAGCACATAAATCCAGTAATAACACAGATTGAACATAGTAAGTAATAGTATTTGAAACAGCGCTTGCAGTAGTATTTGAGGTGATTCGAGCATGCTAATAACTGAACATTAAAAGTGAAAGTTGTAGATGTGTAAAAGTAGCGTGAGGAAGAGCTTATTTAAATAGTTGAGACTTAGAAGTTAAACTGGGCAGGTTTAAGAACACATCCAAGAGTTCAGTAAATGCTGTCTTAGTTGAGTTTTATTTTAAGTAATCTGTTTGTTTTAGATAGAGTAGGAATGCATTATAAAAGGTTTGAAATGTAGTTTGAATATAGTGGGTCTCTTGCTGAGTTATTTGATTTGGCCATAATAAGATGGTGCCTGTCTGTTAATCTTAGGGTTCTGTTTAGGAAGAAGGGTGAGACTGTGCCTATCTGAGATGGCCAGTTTTTTTCTGGTCTGTGAATGAGCTTTTGACAGATTAATAACTGAGAGAAAGGTGGTTAGTCAACTTTACCCAGTTTGCAAGGCTATGCAGCAGTGTGTTCTGTGCAGTAGATTTTCTGCAGATTTGGCCCCTTTATTATAGCATTGCTCCAGCTTATTTCCTTGGATGGACTGTAGGTTGGTGAGGATGGGTAAGGCATACAGGAGTCTTTGGAGAGGGTACCTTTCTGCAGTGTGCTTACATGTGCTATCCGTTACCTCTAGTTTGATCCTATATAGATGACCCAATTTTGGTAAGTTTTTCTTAATGACACAGATACTTTACCCAAACATCATTCCCTTCCATTGATACCTGGCTGTCCTGTAATCAGCTGGTACTAAATTCCAAGAAAAGCAAACCAATGCATGCTATTTACCCAAAGCAACACAACACTCAGATGCTGTCCTTCAATATTACATCAGAAGACAAAAGAAAAATAGAACTGACAAACCAGACTAAATTGCTAGGGTTAATTATTTGATAAAAACTTAACATTGTTAAAGAAGGCTTTGTAGTTGCCCTTTGCTTCATTGGTAATTGTTAACTTCATATCTGGCTTTGATTTGTTTGATCAGGGTCCAGAGTTCCTTGTTAAGATTAGTAAGAGCTATTTTTTTTCATCTTGTGAATTACATTTATTTTTTACATGCAATCATTTTTTTTATCTTGTATTATAGATCCTGTTTACCATGGGGGTTAGTTTTGAATTTGGAGTTGTATTTGCTTCAGAAAGGTACAGGCACATTTGTGAAGCCATTTGAATGTGCCTACAATTTGTCAGTAAAGGATTCTGCATAAGCAGTGGGGTCACTGAGTTGGAATGGGGATGTTGAATTTAGCCAAGTCACTATACACTTTGAGTAGACTGGCCTTGGCATAACCGCTGAATACAGAGGTATTGGAGGAATCTTCTGGCTTTAGTCATAAGGTGAATTTGAATGATTTGTGGTCTAATTTGCCCAGAGAGGGAGAGAGAGAGTTACAATTCTAGAGATCAGATTTGTCCCATACTGGTGCAGATCAGGTCCAGGATTTTATTGCCCCTTGTTGGTGTGCGGAGTAACTGCTCCAGAGAGTTTGTAATGATGAAGTCCACAAATCTCTGGACATACATGTTAAAGGATATATATATATATATATATATATATATATATATATATATATATATATATATATATATAGGTCTAGGACTCTTGCACAAACGCACTTTTCACCAAATCGCTAATGGGTGGGCATACTTACACGAAAATGCTTTTCACCGAAGCAGCATTTTTGCATAAGTATGCCTGTTGTGCCAGTCGTACTATGGTGTGGATAAGGAAAAATTCCCTTTTCCCCACTATAGTGCAATCTCTGAGTGAGAATATTAAAGTAGGGGGGTGTAGAGGCACAGCCCCCCACATGGAGGGTGCAGGGGGGCTTGCCCCCCTGCGTAAAAGTAGATTTAATTTTTTTTTTGTTTTTTTTAACACACTTTAGCCAAAGTGCTTTTTCGGTGAAAGCACTTTCGTTAAAGTGTGTTTGGTGATAGTGGATTCGGACTGTTGAAGTTTCGTTCAACAGTCCTAGATCCATATATATATATATATATATATATATATATATATATATCTATATATATATATATATATATATATATCTATATATATATATATGTATCTATATATATATATGTATATATATATATATATATATGTATATAGATATATATATATATATATATATATATATATATATATATATATATATATAGATATACATGTCTCCCAATTGATGGAGATGTACTTGAAGTCACACAGGAGTATGGTGTTTGGCTTAATGCATAGGGGCTTCATATTAGTTAGATAAGAGTTTTGGGCTGTGAGGAACATAGAAAGGGCCCTACAGTTAGCTATGTTATGGTAAGGAGTTTTTTAATGGTAAATTGGCTACAGAGGAGATCCATGTGTTTTTTTTTTTTTTTTTTTTGTCTAACTAGTAATCTGGAGATGGTCTTGAACCAGATCTCTATAAAGATACATATATCAATGTTTTCCAGGAGTGCCTGTAGGGAGTGGAATTTATTGTGAAGGCTTCTAGTGTCGAACCGTATTACCTTTATGTTATCTGGATTCTGTTTTGTTATATTGGAAGCTTTTGAGGACTGTCAATGCTAAAAAGGCAAGAATAGGGGTGGACATGAAAACCTTGTGGGGATAGGTGCAGACCATCCCTGATAACGCAGTTTTTATTATCCATCATCTCCTCCAAGGCTGATATATATTGGACTCTATTTGAATGACACCAGAAGCTAAGCCAATTGTTGAAGTCAGAAATCTTTTGTTTGTATCACAGCATCATTCTTGGTAATGGTAATGGCAAAATGCTGCTGGAGTCTATGCTCATACCAGCGTCACATACATATTACAAGAAATCCATCATGTCTCTCTTCATATAGCCAAAGGAGGTGCATCTTAAGTCACTTATAACCACATGCACTATGAAACCATGATATGTGCAGTTGTAGTGCAAGGAATAAATGGCTGCATGATGTGGTGAATCCAGGCACCTAATAGGTAACTGACAGGGAACCTCTCCTTGCACAGCTTGATATATGGTATATTACGGTGTCTCGCAATGGCGTCACCTACAAAGATGTCAGCAAGCATAATCTATGTACACTATAGCATACACTTGACTAATCAGGGGAGGACTGAAAAAATGTGAGAAGGAAAAAAGTCCTTAAAATTCCTCCCCTGTCACCTCCCCACCCCCTCCCCACCTAAAAAGCTTACCTTCAGCTGACTTGCAAGTATGGGGGGGGGGTGACTTCACAGCTGACTTGAACGGACTTGATTATTATTCGTTGGAGGTGCATTTGGTGGGCTGCTTAATTCCCATTAAAAACAGCTGCAGTCAGTTGTTCTTCCCTTCCCTTTCTTACCTTGTTGCTGGTTATGTTGAGGTGGACTGGTGTTATGAAGCGAGCAATGGTAACTGTAGATCATGCCATGGTGTAGTCATCAGCCCATGATCATCTGTAACCCAAGGATCCTGTTGTACGTCTGTGTCTGTAGTTTTCCAAAATTTGGTTTAGTGCATGCCTGCCATTGCATTCTTATGCATCATGTCACCTGGAACTTGTTTCCTTGCCTGTAATCTGGATCGCTGAAGATTCTGAAGAAACTGGACCAGTTCAGATGACAGACAACGATGAGCAAGGAATTTCTTTGGAGTTCAGACAGCAGAGGAGTGGAAGACTAAGGAACTTCTTCTGCTTTGTGTGGTGTGTTGTGCGCTAATCGGGTTTGCATTAGTGTGCGCGTGCGTGCTTGTGTGTGTGTGTGTGTGTGTCTGTGTGTGTGTGTGTGTGTGTGTGTGTGTGTGTGTGTGTGTGTGTGTGTGTGTGTGAAAGAAAGAAAGAAAGAGAAGGTTTACAAAGCTCCAAACATAGGGACAGATTTTAAATATTGCTATTATAATCTTAAAAAGTTGCTGGAATAACTGGATGTACGCTAGCATGCATTTTGTGTGTGTGTGTGTGTGTGTGTGTGTGTGTGTGTGTGTGTGTGTGTGTGTGTGTGTGTGTGTGTGTGTGTGTGCGTGTGTAAAACCCTGTCATATGGACAGATTTTAGGTATTGCTCTTATAAACTTAAAATGTTGCTAGAATAGTTAGATGTAAGTTAGTATGCATTTTGTGTGTAAGACCCCAAAACTGGGACAGATTTTAAGCATTGCTCTTATAAACTTAAAAAGTTGATGGAATAACTGGATCTTTGTCAGCAAAATTTTAACAAACCAATGCATGTCTTGCCACAGCATTTGTTCTGTCCTTTCCTTTAATTGCTCTTACATGTTCCTTAATCCTCCCATTTAATCTTCTCACAGTGTTCACTACATAGAAACAATCACAGTTTGAACATACAAGATAAAGTTACCTTTCAGTCTGGCAGTTATTCCTTAAATGAAAATTTTAGGAAATTTTAGGAACTTTCATTTTTTAGTTATAGAGAAGGTCAATAAGAATAGATTTGTGGAAGGTTTTAATAAATATTTAGAATTTTTAGAACTGAAATGGCAGGTCTTTTTAAGAGTGGACAACACCCCTGGAACTAATGATTGTATATCCGTTAAAAGTTTATTAAATTGTAATAGTATTTCATATAAAAGTATTTAATATACACACATTAGTTTGCTCTAACAAGATTTTACGAGATAGTTTGAGTATGAGTTGTGATTTGCTGTTTTACTTGTGATGTCATAAATGTTTTATTTAAATGCATCAGTTTGGTTTTCTTACATATTCTGAAGAACTTCTTAATTGGAGAAGAACAAAAGAGCTTAATAAATGGTTTCTTATTTTATTGGTGTGGTGAAAGTTCTCTATGTACTGCACACATTTTCGTGTTTTTTTTGGGGGGGGGGTTGGTTTTGTTGTTAGATTTTAAATATTGCTTTTCTAAACTTAGAAAGTTGATAGAATAACTGATCTGTGTTAGTATGCATTTTCTGTGTGTGTGTGTGTGTGTGTGTGTGTGTGTGTGTGTGTGTGTGTGTGTGTGTGTGTGTGTGTGTGTGTGGTGTGCATGCGCATGAATATGTGTGTGTGTGTGTGTGTGTGTGTGTGTGTGCGTATGTGTGTGTGCGTATGTGTGTGTGTCTAACAAAGACAAAGAGAGAGAGAGAGAGATTGCAAAGGACCAAAAGTATGGACAGATTTTAAATATCACTTTTATAAACTTAAAAAGTTGCTGAAAAATGCCTATATCTATGTTAGCATGCATTTTCTGTACTTGTGTGTGTTTGTGTGTGTGTATGTGTGTATGACAGAAAGATTACAAAGGCCCAAAATAATGCAGATTTTAAATATTGCTCTTATAAACTTAGAAAGCTGCTGGAATACTCGGATCAATGTTAGCATGTATTTTCTGAAGGGCGTGAAATCTGGATTCTGGACAAAGGCTCAAAAAGAGGGACAGATTGCAAATATTGTTCTTCTAAACTTAGAAAGTTGCTGGACTAATTGTGTGTATGTTATCAAGTATGCATTTTCTGGGTGTGTGAGAAAGATTACAAAGACCCAGCAATAGAGACAGATTTTAAATAGTGCTCTTAAACTTAGACAGTTGTTGGAATAACTGGATCTGTGTTAGCATGTATTTTTTGAAGGATATGAAATCTAGATGATTCTGGACCAAGCCAAACATGATGGTGGGACAAAGGCTCAAAAGTAGGGCCAGGTTTTAAATATTGCTCTTACAAACTTAGAAAGTTGCTGGAATAATTGGAATTGTGCTGCTATGAATTTTTTTGTGTGTCAACAATGACCCAATAATGGGGGCAGATTTTAAATACTGCGGTTATAAAATGAAAAAAAATTGTTGGAATAAGCTGATCTGTATATACATGTATTTTTGGTGTGTGAGAACAAAGACCCAGTACTAGGGGCATATTTTCAATATTGCACTTGTAAACTTAGAAAGTTGTTGGAATAACTGTCTTTGTGTTGGAATGGACTTTCTGAAGGATATGAAATCTGAACAAAGCCATGATAGGGTAAAGGCTCAAAAATAGGGATAGACTTTAAATATTGGTCTTATAAACTTAGAAAGGTGCTAGAATAACTGGATATGTGTTAGCATACAGTTGTGTGTGTGAACAAAGACCCAAAAATAGGGATTGATGTTAAATACTTTTGTTATAAACTGAAAAAGTTGCATGAATATCTGGCTCTGCATTAATATGCATTTTATTGCCAGTGAGTGTTTCCTCTACAGAGTGGTCATTCAGTGCCCCATGACACATTAAGATTTGGTTATGAAACGCTATGTCTGATGTACACTTAAATGGGGTGACCTTGATGCACGTACATGATGACTTAGATGTTCATATCACAGAGGTGCTGAAACACTTTGATCCATGTAATGATCGCCACTTTAATGTCGTTCCGAGATAACACAGCAGACCTTCAGGATAATGGCAGATGGGTTTTCATGGCTGGTTGTATATTGTTGTGTGTTGACAGTATGCTTTGGATGGGTGGCCTCCCCTTTTGACCGGATTGTTTAGGTTGCAATTGCCAAATAACATGAAAAGCAGAGCAGCCAACACCTCAGTCCAGCTGGCTTTCCTTTGGATTGGACTGAGAGCTGCTTATTGCAATAGTTTAGGCTGCTTTTTCAAATGCACCAAAACCAGAGTTGTCAACAGCTCCCAGCATCAGTTAGGTCTTACTGTCCACTGTGTGCAAGATGTTTTGTGTGAATGGACCTTCTGTGGACTGGCCATCTTGTGGTAGAGGGTTTGTTGCAGTGAATGGATCAGACTGCCTTCCCCTGTTGACTGGGTTGTGGGCTCCTTCCTGAAAATGGCTTAAGCTGCTATGAAATGCACATAAACCAGAGCAACAAACAACCCAACCCATCTGTCTTCCCTTTGGACTAGATTGTGTGCTGCTTATTGCAAAATGTTTAGGTTGCTTCTTAAGGTGTCAAAATCATAGCAGTTAGCAGCTGTGTGTGTGTGTGTGTGTGTGTGTGTGTGTGTGTGTGTGTGTGTGTGTGTGTGTGTGTGTGTGTGTGTGTGTGTGTGTGTGTGTGTGGTGTGATGTGGTATAGTGTGGCATGGTGTGGGTGGTGAGTGGTGTATATGGGTGTGTGTGGTGTGTGTGTGTGTGTGTGTGTGTGTGTGTGTGTGTGTGTGTGTGTGTGTGTGTGTGTGTGTGTGTGTGTGTGTGTGTGTGTGTATGTGGTGTGAATGGACCTCTGTGAGACTGACTACCTTCATATGGTACAGAGGCTTGTTGCAGTGAATCACTGCTACTTAATGCCAGTTAAGAGTGACCATGGACTTCTCAGAAGACTACATTTTGGCAGGGCAGCATGGATGCACAGGTCGCAGGGCAGCATGGATGCATGGGGAGATAGCAGTATCAAACCTTAAAGTACAATTTGAAAAATACCTGTCTACACCCCTGGTCATCTATGGCTAGTATGCCAGATTGTGCGGAGGTTTGCCTTAAGGGCTTTTGAATCGAGGCATGCAGACTCTAAGATGTATGTTTCATGGAGGCTGCTGCATGTGCTGTGTATTTATGAGGTTGCTGAAGGTATGGTTATATAATCTGTCTGTGTCATACTAAGATTCTAGCTTGTTTTAATGCTTTCCATTATTGGTCTGTTTAGTAGATGATCTTTGATTCCATATGATTCATTGTTTTTGTTACCTTTCTAGTTTTTGCCTCATCTGAATTTTTATTTAAATGATTATCTGTCTGTTTTATTTTCTGCACACAGCTTATAAGATTTTGGAACGTACATTACTGGTTTCCTTATTCTTAGTATGGATTACAGCTTAACTTTAAAGAAGAAGTATGCATTCCCTCATTGCTAACAAGGCAGGGGTTATTTCAATGTCTGTATAAAAATAGTTTTTAATCAATGCTAAATTATGGTGAAAAACATTAATACCTTTAGTCAGGTTAGAAGTTGTAGGCAACATATGGCCCTGGAGTTTTCCAACTGGGAGCCTTTTTCAACCTTGTGTATCTAGCTCACTCTCAGATATTTCATTCTATTCTATATCATCTATAGCAGAACTTCTTCTGTTATTTTCTTTTAAGACACCATCCTTCACAGGTTCAGTTGAATTTTAACAGATATTTATCCAGAATGTATTCATCTTTTCTGTTTTGATGATATCACAACAATTGCTGAATGCCGTCCCAGTTCCCTGTAGATTTTTTTTTTTTTTTTTTGCTGGCCTTGAGAAGTAGTACTCAAGAGGCATATTTCATGTTGTGGCCTGATGCTTTCATTATGTCCAGTGTATCATGTTGCTCAAGGCAATACAATCATCAGAGTGGCCTGGGGACAGCTTGTATTTTACCATTTGAAAAGCAAGTAAATGAACTGGTCCATAGATTCTTTTCATCCATTCCCAAGGCCGCATGGAGAAGTGTAAATACAACATATAGTTACATGAAAACTTGGCTGTAGTCAACATGACCGAATTACGTAGAGTCGATTATTCCAACACTGAGTGGCTATCCCCTGACATGGTGCGCAGTCTGTGATCCATGTTTTCCTATCTAGGAGATACTGTGCATCACAGTTAATGCCCAAAGTAGTTGGTCTGTACAACTCTTCCCCTCCAGGGCACCATCTAGAGTCTGTGCTGCTGCTGCACACACCTCTATTCTTAGGTGAATTTGAAGAGGAACCATTCAACATGTGTTTTTTGGGGGGAGGTGGAAGGAACCCTGCAGAGGCACAAGGGAAACTGCAAACACAGAGACATGCAAACTCCACTCACACATTAGCTGGAGGTCAGGATTGAACCTTGTACCTTGTGCATGGGAAAAAAGACATTAACCACTATGACAGCAGGTCCTCCAATGCCAACTGGTAGTTCCAATTGCAGAGAAAGTGAAAGAGAACAGATTACAGTCATTTGGGCACATGTAGAAAAGCAGAAGACAATATGGTGAAGAAGATTTGGGACACACAGGAAGAAGGCAAGAGGAAATGAGGGTGTACAGCAAAGAGATGGCTGGATTGTGTGAGAGAAGCATGAGAGAACCATGTCTGACTGTTGAAGAAGGTAGGAGAGTGAGAATGAATCAAGAGAGTCTGGGACAGTTGACAACTGGGATACACACCTATCTCTCCAGCAGGTCCTATTTATATCACAGGCAAGGTTTAAGTCTTTATAATGGGTAATTCTTGTGCTGTTTGTTTTGAGGATATGCAGGAAGTCCATCAGAGTGGTGTCTGACAATGCCCTGTATGCCAGTCATAGATCTCCCTTCAAAAGCCTGTAAGAGACAGAATACAGGAATAGGGCATTGAGGCAGTCTGCATAAGACATTTTATTTATGCCCTGTATTCTTTTAGTGAGGAACCTCTGTGGATGTTCCAATTGTTGGATATGCCTGGTTCAGTACATGCCAAAGGAGGCATTGTACTCAGTGATAGGTCTGATGAATGCCAAATACAGTGGAACAATGACTTCCTTGGATGTCATACCTTTGTTTATAAGTTGCGCAACACAGAATGATTTTCTCACCACTGTAGACGCATGATGGTCAAAGGCTAGATTACTATCTATGCATGTCCCTAAGTCCCTGACCACAAGTCCCTGACCACTGGGTCAACTCTAATGGGTGTGTTGTCAATATGACAGCTACATGGGATGGATGACTTCCCAAATGATACTATTATGCATTTTTTGACATTTAGTTTTAGTCCATACCTCTGACACCAGTTGTTTGTCTGTGTCAGCCCCTCCTGAAGAACATTTGAGTCAGTGTGAGATTCAACGACAGCTCCTAATTTGCAATCATCTGCAAATTTAGTCAGCCAGAGACCACTGACATTGGCCTTGACCAGGTGACATACGGGTTTGTACCTACCATCTTGAGTTTGTCAACAATGCCTGAGTGGGGTATTTTGTCAAATGCCTTGGCAAGGTCAAGGTAGGCAGTATGAACAATTTTGCCCTCATCTATAGCTTTGATGACCTTTTCAAAGAAGTCCACCAGGTTGAGTAGGCATGATTTGCCCTTGAGGAAACCAAACTGGGTTGGGTCCAGTGTTAGAGGTTTACTATATCTCTGTTCATCATCTCCATAATAATAATTTTCTCTATGGCTTTACATATAAGACTAGTGAGACCTATGGGTCTGTAGTTTCCAGGATCTGTAGATGGTCCACCTTTGTGCAGAGGGATGACTGTTGCCTTTCTCCATTCATGACGCATGAAACCTTTTTGGAGGCTACAGTTAAATAGTAATTCCAGAGGCCCTGCTAGGTCATGTTTCATGGTATTTAGAAGGCATCCTGGGATATTGTCTGGGCCCATTGATGCAGTGTTTTTGGTCTTAGAGAGAGTATTAAGGACCCATTCCTTAGTTATAGTAGGGGTAGTTATATTTGATGATATTTCCTGAGGAAGGTTGAGGGGGGGTAAAGTTGTAGCTGAATTTATCAGCCAGGAGGTTTGCTATGTCTTCCAGTTAAGTATAGGTGGCTCCATTTACAATGAGCTCTGGCATAAAATTGTATATTGCCTTTGAGGTAGCAGACATAGCTAAATAATACTTTGTGGTTGTCCTTAGCCTGGGAGGCCAAACATACCTCAAATTTGGCTTTGGAAGACTTTATTTGTCCTCTGAGTTTTTTGTTTAGTTTGATGAGAGTGTTTTTATCCTGCTGGGTGCTGCACCTCCTAATTTTTGCCATGATTTTCTTCCTCTGGTTAAACATCTTATTGATTTTGTGATTCCATTGGGGTGGCTTGTTTTTTGAGATAGTTCTGTACTTCTTCCTGGTGGCTACATGTGCCTCATTGCAGGTATTAACATACTTGTACAGAGTTTCTGTGAACAGTTCTGCATACACAGCAGTGTTCTCAGGGTTTATGGGGGCTTGAAATTTTGCCAGGTTCTCACTTAACAGCAGGAGGTTAGCCTTAGGATAGTTCCTGAATATTCCAGGTTTAGCTGGGGGTCCAGGTTTTATTTTTACTTCAAAGGAGAACATTTTGTGGTCTGACCTTACCAGGGAAGGCATTACAGTAGGGGGTGTGCAGCATTTTCCCATATTAACGAGGACCAGATGCAGTACAGTTGCACCTCTGGTTGGTGTATTTACTATCTGGTCCAGGGAGTTTGTGTTTACAAAATACAGGAGTCTCTGTGCATGTGCGTTTGTTGTCATATAGGATTCCAAGTTAA
Source organism: Protopterus annectens (assembly GCF_019279795.1). NCBI lineage: Eukaryota > Metazoa > Chordata > Ceratodontiformes > Protopteridae > Protopterus > Protopterus annectens. The sequence continues at coordinate 1,414,072,655 of NC_056745.1, forward strand.
TAGTGAGGTAATTAAAGTCACCCAAGAATATTGTTTTGACTTGGATGGTTAGTGTTTTAATATGTTTAAATACATGGTATGGGTTTCCTCGGTCATGGAGAGGGACCTATAACTTGCAAGGAACTGGTACTGGATTTTGCCTAATCATGATTTTAACATGGAGCAGCTCGAGTGCATTGTCCCGTTTGACCAGCCTTGAAGTATATTTATCTTTGATGTAAATAGAGACATCTCCACCTTTAGTCCCGGCCTGTGAAGTAGCTGCCCTAAATGTGTGGAAGGCATTGTAACCTAGCACTGTTGGTGTGCTCTCCGTGGCTTTAAACCATGTCTCAGTGACCGCACAGACATCAGCATTCTCCAGGGTAAAGAGAGCTTCTAGGGAGTGGAGTTTTTTGTTTAGACTCCTAGCATTGAGCAGTAATATCTTTAGAGTTTCTTGGCTTTCATTTGCTATGTCGAAAGAACTTTCAGTATGGCATTGCCTAAAAAAGGCACTATGGGGGAAGACAGTGTTTTAGCTAATATTTGAAAGCCTAGAGGGGAGAGGTGCAGACCATCCCAGACAAAACAGCATGGTCTATTGACCATCTCCTTCCATGCTGATAAATATTGCACCCCTTAGATGACACTGGAAACTAAGCCAATTATTAAAGTCAATCATCTTTTGCTCATATTATGGCATCATGCTTGGAGAAGGTAAAATGCTGCTCAATGCTAGGCTTATACCAGCCTGAGACACATATTCCGAGAGCTCTATGATGTCTCTCTTCATATACCCTAGGGAGATATCAAGTAATTTATTCTCACATGGACAATGACAGAGTCATATTGATAATCGTGGTCCAATGACCTGAGTGCCTACGTGATGTGGTGGAGTCTAGTGCCTGATTAGCAACTGACTGTGACTTTCTCCTTACTCAGCCTGGTGAGAGAGATGTCAGTGTGTTTCACAATAGAGTATCCAATGACTAGAATGTTGAATTGTGTGGTGGCTTGCCTTTTGGGCTAAGAGGTATAGGCTCCATGAGATGTATCTCTATGTGTTGATGTGGGTGTTGTTTTGAAAGAGTGCATTTGGGGCTGCTGAGGGTATTTGTTATGTATACTTCATCTAGGAGGTCTTTGTGGTTTAGGAAGGTTACATTTAAGTGCCTCAGCATATGCAGGTTGATATGTCTGTTTTGAATTGTGCATGATGGGTGCAGCATGTGTACTACTGACAACTTTATTGACATAAGAGTACTTTTATGTGAGAGTTTTGCCTCAAGTGACATTGTGTAAATACGTCTCTCCATACCAGATCAGTTTTTTTGAGAATTAACTGGTTGTCAGTAAACATGAGGCAATTTCTACATTGCTTCAGGTTGCCCATATACACCAAACTGGTAATGGAGTCAGTAGGAAAGTTCATATCCATGGCAACAGATAATTTTTTTATTGATTAGACAGACATCATCTGTATAAAGCAACTTTGTAGAGCTGTTCCCTCTGCCCTGTTTGCTAATGTAGTCCATCATCAGTATGAACCACAGTGGACTCAAAGTGAACTCTCTGATGCACACACACTCCAATGGGGAACACCTCTGAGTCCCAGCACTGTTTATACTTCTGTCATTGGGTTCTTGTACATAGCTTGCAGAAATTCTTCCATCTAGAACTTCGAACCGTCATATGACTGCCCAAACCAGCTTTCTTGGAAGCTTGTCCTATGCTTTCTCCAAGTCTAGGAATCCCCAGTTTGCCCCTTTCCTCATCTGCAGCTTCTTTTCAACTATCTGTCTCACTGCAAACATCAGCTCCTTTGTGCCACATCCTGATCTACCAAATGCTCATCCCCCATCTTACTTTCTACTACTCTGCATATTCGTTTATCGGTCACCCTCTCCAGTACTTTCATGAAGTGTGACTGGAGTTTATCACCTCTATACTGCCCACCATTATGAATGTCACTTTTGTTCTTATACACTGCCACTAGAATGGTTACTCCCCAGTCTTGTAGGCTCCACCTTTTGCTCCATATTGCCATGAGAACCCCTAGGTGCCATTTCTGCCCGTACTTACCCAGCATCTTAATCATATTTGCCACAACCTCATCTGAACCTGCTGATTTCCCTGACTTCATTTTCTTTTGTGCTGTTCTTATGTCTTAAAGGGTAGGCTCCTCTTCTGCAGCGTTATAGTGTCTGTGGTGTTTTTATTTATTTATTTTAATTTATTGCATTGTTTGGACCGCAAAGTCCAACTCGACACTGATTTCCCCTTTTCAGCAAAGATCAGGGAGAAAAAGATACCATTTTGCAAGTGTATACAGATTCTGTTGAAAAAAGAAATTTTTTTTAAAGTTTAAAGTTTACACATGATACAGAGAAGTCATTCAATAGTGTTTTGAATAGTATGCTTATTAATGACGTAATCAGATAGTTAAGGCACAGATACAAAATTATTCTTTTGAGCAAAGGAAGATGGTGAGCATAATTCAATATATAATCATAAATTTCAGTGGACCACTGGCACTATAGACTTCAGTAAGCAATAAAGACCTAAAATAGACATAAACCTGCAGTAAACCAGCATCCTTTTATGTTTTAGTTCTTTTTTGTTTGTTTGTTTTTTGTTTTGTTTTGTTTTGCTTTGCTTTTTTGCTTCAGTCAGAAGCTGCTGGAAGTATTCCTTCCATCCACCTGTGATTTCCTGTGGACTGGTGAGCAGGTTGTTGTTGCCATCCATTGTGAAGGGTGACTGAAGACTGTTTTCTTTATTTTTCTGCCTTTGCTTTGCAAACCTGGTATAATTTCGTTGTGCCATCTACTGAATAACTTTCCAGAAACTGATAGAGTTCCTCTGATGCCTTATTCTTCGCTATTGCAACTGCTCTCTTAACCTAACATACAAAAAAACAATAAAGCAAAGAAAAAATCACTTTTTGTACATTGGAGTGTGTTTTCATTCTGGTTACTAGTTTTTGCTATCTTAACCTCTTTGTTAGCCAACAAGTATTCCTCTTTTGCCTGGTCCATCTGTTGTATTTCTCACATTTTCCTGAAATCTTTTTTTTTTTTTTGCATTCCAGCACCAGTTTTCCTTATGTACATTATTCCATATCTGCCTCAGCTGCATATCTATTCTGTAATCATCATGCATGCTGTTTTGAAATGCTGTCATTCTTCTTCATCTCCAGATATTTCCTGTTCTTCCTGAGATGCTGGAGTCTTGAGTAATTCTTAGAACTCCTGTGCTTCCTCTGTCTAGTCAGCTTCCAGGTCTGCAGCCTAGTCTTTGATGACCTTACTGCCTTCTCTGGCCACTACTTGCAGCTGAGTGTGGTAACCAGTGGTTTAAGCTGTGGGATGACTCTTTCACTGTGGATAACTTTGCAATTATTGATTCTACCCCAAAGCCCTTTCTTTACTATAAGGAAGTCTACCTCAGTTGCATGATAGCCAAATTTAAGGAGAATATGTCTACCGCATTAACATGTCACAAGGCACTCTTTACATAGTCTCTGCATGCATCTGTTTTATTGCGCTTTATACACATCTTTCTTGTGTGCTATTACAGTAAGGGCAGGGCATTCAGAAATGGATGTATTATATAATTTAATAATGATAACATTATTAGAACAATGATACATGATAAAGGGGGATTTATAGTGAGTATGAATATTATTGATTATGTGGATAAAAAGCAATGTATGCTGACCAATCATAGTGTTACTAGTTTAGACATTTGGCAATTATGATTGATAATTAAATGGTATGCTGCAAGAAGGATACATCACACATTATATGGAAGAATACTTAAAAGAGTATTACACGCTAGGATATGGCTAATTTTTAGAGTCTCCAAAGTATGTGTAAAATGTAACGACTCCCACTACTAAGTCCTATAGTTGTAGCAGGGAGTTCAAACTATGAACCTTCAGCTGTTTATTTTACATTATGAAGGTAGTATAATGGTTAAGGTGTTTTCCTCATAGTCACAAGGTTTGATTCTCATCTTTGAAAGGCAACTTGGCTAGACTTAAAATGGCCCATAAGGGCAGCAAGCCTAGTACTTACCTGTACTGAAAAAAAAATTGAACAGTTAGTTATAGCTGATTCATATGTAGGACTTTCTTTTGACTTTTGCAGTAACATACAGAAGAAACAGGTTCATCCTCAAGACATGCCAGTTACTGATGATGTTAAATCATTATATATAGGTCTAATGATATGCTGATTGAAAAAGAGAATATTGAAAATAATGAAGTTCAGATTCAAAGAGAATGTCTTAAGGAAGTGTTGGAACATAACTATTTTGTTTTCCAAAACAAGTACTATTCGACCACCTACCTGAGATTACTCATGGGTGCTAACCCTAACTCTGCCCCTGCTCTTTTTCCAAATACAGCACATTAATTTACAAAAAAACTCTTTATCTTAATGGACACACACATACCCACACACACACACACACACACACACACACACACACACACACACACACACACACACACACACACACACACACACACACACACACACACACACACACACACACACACACGAAAACATTCTATACCGTATTGTCAAACAAATTTCTATTCAGAAAACTTGCAAAACTCAAAACATTCTTACAGACACACACACACACACACACACACACACACACACACACACACACACACACACACACACATACACACACACCACAAAAACCTATTCCCTTACCTAAACCTTACTGTAAACCTAACCAGCAAACACATACACACACTATAAAACCTATCACCCTGAACTGCAAAAGCTTGAACACACTTCCAATGCAATCTTGCATACCTTACCAAAAATATTTGAATTTCCTCCATTGGAATAAAAACTCACTCAATATTTTTACCAACCGAAAAATAGAGTCATACAAATTGCCATTGCAATCTAACACGGTTACGCGAAAATGCACTTCACCGAAAGTGCACTTTCGCGAAGACCACTTGAGTGAATGGTTATGGACCTTAGGGTTAGGGCTTGGGTTAAGGATAGTGGATAGCTAGTAGGGCTGTCCACTATCCCTAACCCAAGCCCTAACCCTAAGGTTCATGTCTACCGCACCACAGTTGAGGAAATTGCATGTCCTCCACGGTGCAGTAGTCACGGACCTATGTCCTCCACTGTGGTGCGGTAGTCATGGACCTTAGGGTTAGGGCTTGGGTTAAGGATAGTGGGTCCTCCACTGTGGTGCGGTAGTCACGGACCTTAGGATTAGGGCTTGGGTTAAGGATAGTGGATACCTAGTAGGGCTATCCACTATCCTTAACCCAAGCCCTAACCCTAAGGTCTGTGACTACCGCACAACAGTGGAGGACATTGCCCGTTTGTTCTAGCGTTAGTGGGCATCTACTACCGGATTTCGAAATAGTGTAATTTCGATCTCCGGTAGTAGACCCATATATATATATATATATATATATATATATATATATATATATATATATATATATACATATATATATATATATATATATATATATATATTTCTTTCTATGAAAATGTTGAAACTCCTGATAACCAGACTATCGAAAGACCAAAATGCTGAACATAATATCGAGAAAAATCAAACATTGACTCTCATTAATACTGAAGACCCAAATACAAGTGCTACCATTGGTCCTGCAGGGAGATAAGTCAGAGATTTTGATATTTTAGTTCTTCAGTATTTTGGTCATTAGATATTATGGCATCTGAATATTGATTTTAAAGATGTATATATGGATTCACTTTAGAAGCTCGAAATACTGAAATGTCGAAATTCAGTATTTCGAGCCCATAAAGTGGAATCCTGATAAGAGCGAAAGCTCAGAAGGACGAAATTCAAACCTCGAATACCGGAGGTTTGAATTTCACGCTTCTGAGGTCCCGCTGTGGTTACAGATTCAGTTAAGTGTGTGTGTGTGTGTGTGTGTGTGTGTGTGTGTGTGTGTGTGTGTGTGTGTGTGTGTGTGTTAAAGGTTTTGGGTAGGGACTGTTTTGTGTGTTAGTGTGTTTTGTTGCTGTGATGTGTGTGTGGGAGCAGAATGTAGCTTGTGTGGTGGTGTTGTGTGTGTTTGTGTGTAGTGTGACCTCAGAGTTAGAATATTTAAGTAGGGGGGTGTGGAGGGTGCAGCCTGCCGACATGGTGCTTTTATGTAGTAGAGAGCTTGTGTTTGTGTGTGGGGAGGATGGTGTGTGTGTGTGTGTGTGTGTGTGCAGTAGTAGTGCAAAATTCAAAATCTCTGGAGTGCGAGATTTTGAATTTGACACTTCTGAGTTTTCTATGTTTTAAAATTTTGACTTTATAGCTTTGAAATACTGAATTTCAACATTTCAGTATTTCGAGGATATAAAGTGAATCCATATACACACACTCCATAAGAAATATTCAGCTTGGTTTAATAGTTATTACTTTCATACAGCAAACAATACAGGGCTTCCTTAGACTAATAAAATGTCTGTCATGTAAAACATTTAAATATATGTACAGCATCCATGTGACATGAAAGCACATTACATGAAATATCCAATCCTTGCACTTCTTAAAAAAACAAAAACCAATGGATCATTGTAAACACACAATTATACCTGCCTTCTACCAGTTTTCAGAGTCTACCACTACTACATATCCTACAGCCTTCAACCTTTTATCTTCTTTTTTAATTCCTATTTCTCTACCTGCCATCAATATCCTATCGATCCCTTTTCTTAATCATGCTTTTCTTCAGCTTAGCCTCTATTTGTCATGTCCTACTGGGACATCTCTCATCCTACCATGACTTAATAATAGCTCTCAACATCTCTCCAACTCTCTCCCAACCACCTGTCCATGCTTCCTCTAGACACTCCACACATCATACCAAACCTACTCAATGATGCTGCTGTACTTTGATTGGAAAGCTCTTGATTTTTAAATTCTATATATATCACCTTGTGTTTTAGCTAGTGTCGGATATTGTAACCTCTCTGCTTTGGGACCACCTCCAAATTACATTTTTAAGCGTAGGAATCCAGCCAATGAGTATCTCTACTGCATATAAGTGAATCTCTTGCTGCCGCTTGCTGTGTTTTCCCCAACCATTCCTCCCTTTTTCTGTTGTGGTTTTAAACAGTCATTCTCTATTTCCGTCCCTTATGGTAATCTGACAACAAAAGTCCCCCACCCTCTTTCACTGCTATTGTCAGTTGTATAAGCTGTTTAAATACTTCTTATCTCTCATTGTTTTCCATAAATCCAAACAATGAGTGCCCACCCACAGAATTGTAGTGCCTTATTTCACCTTGCCATTGGTTTACCTAACCTTAAATCATATTATTAGCAGTACCTAGCTAGCTGTTTAAATTACTGGAATAGCACTGTACTTGGTACACTTTTTTGTGTGTCTTTACTTTAAGCAGACTGAGTTTAATCACCTAGTGGCAGTAGGTGGTAACCTTGTCTCTGCTGATTGGGAAACACATGGGAATGGCTATGAGTGTAGTGAATTATTGCTGAGCCCATTCCCACAGATGTGTGGTGACCTCTCCTCTGATTCCAATGTGTTTTCACTGCATCCAGAGCCATCCAGGCTGAGATAAAGAACTTTACTTTACTTTTGAACTTGAACTTACTAATTTAAAGGATTGCTACTGTTTTACTGTATTTTCGAAGCATTTAAACAACTGTTTACCTGAAAAATCACCTTTCTTGTCTGTTTCTTGGTTTACTGCTCTGGCTTGATTTAAACACCTTACAGAAGAGCAATATAGCCAGGGACTTAGCTGTTTGTTGTTTGTCTGCACTTGACGGTTACTTTTACTGTGCTTTTACAGTAAGAATTGCCAGGGTCATCATCCTTGTGGCACAGATGTCTACCTGGTTTCTCTGAGTTGGGAAGCATTTCAAAGAGCTCATTGTAGTCATGTATTGGCCAGAGGGTGTAAGAGTTACTTTTCAGCTTTATTTCTGTGTATATAAAGTAGGTACATCTACACAGAACTGCTCACACTGCAGTGGTAGTTAGCAGTGTTCTGTATAGTAAAAAATGCTTAGACTGCAGTTTACCTAAAACTAGTACTTAGGACTTTAATCTGTAACACAATATGGCTTTGAGTGGAGCTAAACTTAGGTAGCTAGTTAGTGTGTTGAACAGCACTAACAACAGATCATATAACTAGATAACAACTAGCTTTAATCCCATACACTACACAGGTGACCCCCTGTAAAACCAAGTCCCTGAACAGTAATAGACCATCCCTAATACAGGTCCTGACAATATGGATATTTTATTTTATTTATTGATTGATTTTTGATTACAGGGAAAGTCTGACTGGGTAGGAGCCCATTTAAAGTTGAGGCCTGGGAGAAAAGCTCCAAATTATTAGAAAATATTTTAAGAACAATAATTTTACAGTCTTAAAAAAATAATGCAAAAATACAGTTTAAATAATTATACCAAATTAGACCTAATATGAAAATATTGGTTAAGAATAAATACAAGATGTATGACAATGATATAATATAGAATTGTTTACCAGATTATAGAGAAATTAAAAGTCCAAACAGGAATTGCATAGGAATTGAGAGAAAAGCAGGCTTAGAGTATATTTAGAGAGAAGGCCAGGGGAGAAAATGTGATAGAAGCAAAGAAGTGAGTGAAGATGGGAAAGTAGAGATGCAAGGTATGAATAGGTGTTTGTTCATATTTAGGGATATTGTCTATCCTAGTGTTGAGCAAGAACAGAGCCAGCATTTGGCTAGGATGTCTTTCAGAATGGTTTTGAATAATGGAGAAGAGGGTATTGACCTAATGGATACAGATAAGGAGTTCCAGGCCTTAGTAACATGATACAATTACAAACATTTCTCAGCAGATGTGACAGGTTTGTGAACAGACGGGGGTTTTTGGTCATTGGATTGTAATGACTGACTAGTTCTGTAGAATGTTATTTAGTGCTAGACAAGCACATGGATTCTGAATAATATGACAGGTGGTAAGAAGCCGTGTATATGTTAGTTGGTGGAGTAGTGCTAACCAATTTAGGCTTTTAATGCTATACAGTTGTAGGTTCTGATTAGGGAAGTTGATGCAAATTTAGCAACTTTGTTATACCTTTGTTCCAGTTTTAACTTTTGTGATTCCTGAAGGTTAGTAAGGATAGGACTGCCATAAAGAGGTCTGGGGAGGAGATAAGTAGTGACAAGTGTAGTTTTGTTTGCATAAGTGAAAAGGTTTTTGGCTCTATAAAGCATCCATAGTTTTTGATGAGTTCTTATGCAATTTTGCATATGCAGGTTGAATTTAAGATTATCTTTCACTAGCATCCCTAATAATTTGCTATGAGAAGAAACTTTGATGGTTGCATTATCAAGAGAGAGGAGCTTAAATTGTGTTTTTTTATAGTAGAGGGATTTGGGGAACAAGTAGTACTTTTTTTTTTTTTTTTTTTTTTGAGTTACAAAGCCATGTTTTAGTTGCTATTAAAGCTTCCTAAATAATTTTTGGAGGTGTGCCAAGTTGTCAGATGTGCAAATGAGTGTGAAGTCATCTGTATACTGTATTAGGGAGGTCTGTTGTGTGGATGTCTGGAGGGTGTTGGTGAGAATATTAAAGAAGAGGGAACCAAGGATAGACGAGTGTGGTACAACAGTGACTGGGAGGTATGGAGAGAGAGTAGAGTGCCATTTTACTGGCTGATACCTAGTGGTTAGGCATTTTTTGAATCATAGAAGGGTGGGCTGAGAGAAACCTAATGAGGACATTTGAAGTAAAAGTTTGCTGTTACAAACTGTGTTGAAGGCTTTAGACAAGTCTAGAAATAAGGAGGAAACTAGTTTGCTGTTATCTCTAGATTTATTGACAGTATCTAAAAAGGTTAGAAGTGCAGTGCTATTACTTGGTGAGGAACTGAAGCCATGATGCATGGGGAGTATGAGTGCCTCCTGCAGGAGATCATTTAGAAATTAGTTTTGAATACATTTTCAAGTATTTTGGAGAGGGGGATAAGACTGATATAGGTCTAAACTTAGTAATGTCTGCTGAATTATCTGCTTTGTGCAGAGGGATAATGCATGACTTTTTCCAGACAAGGGAATGCAGGATTTGTGAACTGAGCTATTTATAAGTATTGAGACAAGGAAGGCAATGCTATCAGGAGCTATTCTAAGGTATTCACTTGGAAGGTCATCAGCTGAAGTAGAGCTTGGTTTAAGTTTGTTGAAGAGAAGTTTTATATAGGATGTGGGCACATGTTTGAAGGTGAACGTGGATGTGGTGATATATGGCTGCTGGGTAGGGTTAGGAATAGGGTTAGGATTAGGTGTTCGTGAATCCTTGGTTAGAGATACTATACTATCTATAAAATAAGAGTTGAATTGTATTGCAGTTTTGAGTGATGAGTTATTGGGAGAGGGGATAGAGTTGAATTTTTGGCCAAGATGCAAGATTTCTTTAATGGCTGCCCAGAATTTTTTAGGCTTGTCTAGTTTTATTCTGAAAGTTATCACAGTATAGTTTGTTATCTTCATTAATTTGCCTTCTAGTATGATTGTGAAGTATTCTGAAGTTTTCAAGATATTGCATTTTATATTTTTTTCCATTTGTCCATGCTTTTTCTCTGTCCTGCATTAGCATTCTACTGTTTATGATTAGCTAAATTGCATTATTTGTTTCAGTCTTATCCTTCGCGGAGGTGCAAGGCTATTTAGGATATTCAGGAAAGTTGTACTGAAGTCATGTACAGAATCATCCAAGAGGTGGACATTTAGAAAGGTCCATTGAACAGATGATATGTTAATAGTCAACATTTCTGGGTTAAACTTGGAAAGGTTGCATGTTGTTTTATAAACATGCTGTTTAAGTTTAGGATATACATTTTTCTAATGTCTCTATGGCCAGCTTGGTAGATATAGGCATCCTGAGACAATGTAGGAATTGTCTCATGTACTCTGGCAACCTTTTAATCCTTATAGAAACTAACACACTGTGTGAGTGATGTGTGTACATAACTTCCTTGGACGCTAAAATCTTCCATACTAACAAGGTTGTCAAGAAGACACATTTTGCATCCGACACACATACCACTTACCACACACACACATAGACCCTCCCCAAACCTAAAAGGCCTCCTAAGCCATCTAACAGCAATACCTATCCTCATCAGTCACTAAAGTACATATGAAAAATAACACTTAACATCTCACATAAGCCTATACCCAATGGTTCCCAAAGAACAAAGTCCATAAGGTAAGCAAACACTTTACCTAGCACTCTTTGTCATAGGATTTTCCATTGTATGACATGCAGACACCCCTCTCACCAGACATGACAAGGAAAAAATAAGAAGTTATGTACTCACCATAACGTTCCATCTGAGTAGATGACTTCATTTGGATGCAACCTGTGGGATTCGGATCCGACATCGGATCCGAGCCGGCAATTCATAAGCTTTAGGATCCGAGCTCCTAGCTCTTCCCTTTACCCATAATCCCCTGCTAAGCCCTGACTGACCTAAGATTGAGTTTGCCCTGTGAATGCCAGTATAACAGAATCCTGGGAAACCAGGACTAATAGTGCCATGAAAGGTCAGAGGGATGGAGGGGGGGATGGTTGCATCCAAATGAAGTCACCTACTCAGATGGAACGTTATGGTGAGTACATAACTTCTTAATCTGAAGTAGGAAGACTTCATTTGTCTGCAACCTGTGGGACAGAGTCCCCAGCTAACTGTATCATGGGCGGCCATCATGGAAGGATGTTCCGGGGCACCGCAGAGCCAAAGGATGCTCTCCCTCTGGAAACAACATCCACTTTGTAATGTGAAATGAAAGTATGAGATGAGGTCCAAGTGGCTGCTGCACAGATATCATCTAATGGTACTCTAGATTTAAAGTCAGCAGAAGTAGATACTGCTCTTGTAGAATGTGCTGTAATTCTCTGAGGAGCTGGCCTTCCTGAGGTGTCATAAGCCTGCAAGATTCAATTAGAAATCCACTTTGATAAGGTGACCTTAGAGACTGCCCTACCCAGTGCGAATTTTGCAAAGGAGGCAAACAGTTGATCGGATTGTCTATGACCAGCTGTTCTGTGAATGTAGAAATGCAGTTGTCTATGAACATCTAAGGAATGCAGTTTATATTCTCCTTTGTTTTTATATTTGGGAAAAAAACTGGCAAATTAATAGATTGGTTAATATTGGATTCGGAAGCAATCTTTGGAAGAAAGGAAGGATTGGTCCTGAGGGAGACCCTATCAGGAAAAAAGGAGAGATAAGGTGGTTTGACACACAGAACTTGAAGTTCTGAAACTCTTCTAGCTGACGTAATAGCCACTAAGAAAGCAGTTTTCCAGGTAAGATACTTCAAGTCCACAGAGGCTGCAGGTTCAAAAGGAGGAGCGGTTAGGGACTGCAGCACTAAAGATAAGTCCCAAGGTGGTATGGTTTCCTTAACAGGAGGTCTTAAGAGGAAAGCACCCTTAAGAAAGGTTTTACAAATTTTTGCAGCCATGAGAGGTGTCGAGTCATGACCCACATGGTAATGAGAAATGGCTGCCATCTGTACCTTTACCGTCGAAGAGCTTGCTCCTTGTTGGAAAAGGTCTGTCAAGAAGTCTAGTACCGCAGAGAGTGGCGCGGAAAAGGGATCAAGATTTTTATGTTCCGCCCAAATACAGAACCGCTTCCATTTGCTTCGATAAACCTTCCTAGTAGAAGGTTTATGAGCAGCCACTATGATGGCTTTCACTGGTGAAGAGATACCGGGAGTAATGATTAGGGATGGAACTGGAGCAGCCAAGCTGTCAATTTCAGAGTGTGAAGGTTTGGGATTGGAAGCTCCTGAGGATGAGAAATGAGATCCGGAATTGGATCTAGAATCCAGGGTGGATTCACTCGGTGAGACCATACAAAAGGGAACCATGGTTGACGAGGCCAGAATGGGGCAATGAGAATCATTCTGCTCCCCAAACTGCTGGCTTTCTGTAATAGTTTTTGCATTAGAGGAAGAGGAGGATAAGCGTATAGGAGACCGGGAGGCCAAGCATGCACCAGGGCGTCTCTCGGGGATTCCCTGAATGGGGGAAGTAGAGCAAAGAAATTGTCGCATTTGGCGTTTGAGGGAGAAGCAAAAAGATTGCAACAGGGTTGCCCCCAGGCGGCAAAAATCTGCTTCGCTACTAGAGAATTGAGAGACCATTCATGAGGGGAAAGAATGGTGCGACTGAGCTTGTCCGCTAGAATGTTGGACCTTCCCGGAATGTAATATAACATGCATATAATTAAATGATTGATGCTAGTTCTTGTATTAAGACTGAAGGTTTGTTCATTGATTGTAACCTGATGAAGCGCACCGGGTTGGTGCGTGAAAGCGCTTGTTCTTTTTCTTTGTAAACAATTAAACTGTGGATTTTACATCGTGGTGGTTCCTTGCAGTTTTTCTATTCTTCTATGCTTTGGCGCCAACGTTGGAAGGAACCTTTGAATGGTCGGCTTTTGCTTGCTGCTGATATTGGTATTATTTGTTTGCTTATTTGACCATTACGCGATGGATTCACCCAATATAGAATTGGACTATAATCCAATAGGTACAGGCGGTACCGATGATTGGAACAGTTTGTTTCACCAACAAGATAATCCTCTACTTAATTTTGATTTACAGAGCAATGCTCTGAGTATGATAATACAAAATACTGAAAACTTGCAAGAATTTTATGGGTCATTAAGAACTTTGGAAAATGACCTATATAAACTCCATCGGCTCTTATGGTAAAGAAGGCATATGGAGGCTTGCCTGCATTTCAAAGTGATTCCGCGTGGCATGCGAGTCTTATGCATGCCAAGCTATGGGGACAGCCATCCGGAACTGCTACGTAGATGGCAGCAGCTGAACATTTAGTTTGGAGCTAAGTATATTAAGTTGCTTATAGAATATTTTTCACCTATAGAAGCGGACTTGATTACCAAAGTAGAAGATGAATATAGATCTATAACCGCTAATTATAAGAGCGAGTTATGCATTTCTAAAATCAACAGCATGCTTAGACAGCTCACACAATATAGCAATAAGCTTGAACAGATCAAGCTTAAAAAACTGAGACGGGACTGTCAGGATTTTCAGATGGGTCGTATTTTTATATGGCCGAGGGCCAATGGTAATGAATCTGAATTTGTGCATTCTTCAAATGATCCTCAGATAAATATATCTGATTCAGCTACCCATATTGATGTTTTGACTGAACCCACTGTGAGTAAGGAGCCTTTAGGTGATACATCAAATAGAGAAGTACCATCTTCAAATGCTTCTCTCCCATGTAATCAGCAGTGCCTAAAAATCCATGAAGGCTTGGGAGCGAGACCTAAATCTGATACAGCGTTAAGTTCTAATATGCCTCCTCTACCTTTAAACTTCCAGCTCCCATACAAAAACAGAACGCAGGTGCGTTCAACCAGCCGAGGCAGAGGCAAGAGGAAATTGTCGGGGGAAACACCGGAACCGAGGAGAAGGGCGAGGAACTGAATAAATTGTTCTTCAATTTGACATCTAGAGAATTTACAACTGATGAACAATCTATTTTAAATAAAGGATTATCTTTCATTCCCTCCAGAGGAAGTGAACTTTCTGAAACTTTGATAGCACTACGCATTTTTGCAAGGAAGCTATCACTCAAGGTACTGTTTACAGATTCTACTAGTAACAATTTAGCATATGAATCGCAAGCGTGTAAAAGAAAAAGTTCTTTCATGCCACCAATGCCTAACTTGGTCGAATGTTTTTTGCGCTCTTGTGAGCATGATTTTTACTTGTATTATAAACAGAAAAAACATAAAGGGCTATATGTAAATTTAAATTATACGCAGAAATGCTGTCTAGATACCCTATGTGAGGATGATGGGATTGTGTTTAAACTAGCGGACAAAGGTGGAGGGGTTGTAGCCATGGATACCTGTCTATATGTGGAGCTAATGTACAAAATGCTAAGCAATGACTCAGCTTATAAATTGTTAGATAAATCTCAAGTGGAATCTTTAATAAGAGGTGTGCATGACACTATATATGACATGTTAATGAGTAGATGTATTGATAAATCTCTGTATGACTTCTTGATAATAGATTCTCCGTTGATTCCCTTGATTAAAGGGCTTCCAAAAATGCATAAAGGGGAAGACCCACCCCCTTTACACCCTATTGTATCTGGCAGACACTGGGTGACAGAAAATGCATCTGTCTATATACAGTCTAAATTAGGCCCTTTGGTAAATTCAATCCCTACTATTTTAAAGAACACTTATGGGTTGTTGCAGGACCTAAGACAAGACACAGTAAGTAAAAATCTGCAAAGAGAAACAATTATGGTTACACTGGATATTAAAAACCTATTCACAAGTATTCCCAATGACTTTGGACTTGATGCCATAAGGGAATGTTTACATAAACATGGCACTATAAACAACAATGACCAAATGGTGGTTTGCAGTCTACTTGATATAGTGTTGAACAACAACATCTTCTTATTCAATGACCATATATATGCACAAACATGGGGAGTGGTCATGGGCACTCCCTGTGCTAATGCATACACAAATTTGGCCATCTATCAGTGGGAGAAGGATTTTTATCTTTAATGATGCTAGATTTAACAACGTCATCCTGTACAGGCGTTTTGTGGATGACATCCTGTTGTTTTGGAACAGTGATGAAGATTCGCTACATGAGTTTGTAGCCTATATGGAATCCACCACTTCTTTTTTAAGTTTTACATATGAATATTTGATCCATAGTGTGAACTTTTTGGATATCACCATCACCAAGGATGTCAGTAGCAGAATTATCACCACGCTGTACAGGAAGCCATGCTGGAGAAATGGCATTCTTCACTTCGACAGCATGCACCCACGCTACATTTTTCATAATGTAGTAAAAGGCCAAATAGTCAGAATATCTAGGCTTTGCAGTAAGCAGGGGGATGTACTGAAATTGGTAGATTTCCAGAAAAAGTGTTTTGAAGATAGAGGCTATCCCTCAACTATGGTGAATAATTTAACCTTAACAGCATTGGAAACTCCTGTTTATAGGAAAGCAAGACGTTGCAACCACCATTTTGGAAGGAATAGGGTGCAACTTCCTTTTAGTCTCAAATATACAAATGATGTGGAACATATTATGAAAGTCATAAAGAATAATTGGAAGATCTTGCTTTTTGATTCTGGGTTGTTAAGAATAGTGGGTGTTGAACCTGTTTTTCGGTTTAGTAATAGCTTAAACCTCAAGACATTATTATGTAAAGAAAAAATGAAATCTCAGAAATTGGACATTAGAGCGAGATATAAAAAGGGCACATACCCTTGTAAAAAATGTTGTGTTTGTAAATATATATCCACGGCCCAGACATTTGAGGTTCCAGGCGTGAATATGGTCTTTAAACCGACGTTTTATGCCAATTGTGACACCAGTAACGTCATTTATTTAGCTACATGTGATCTATGTGAAGCATACTATGTTGGTATGACTTCACGAAGATTTAAAGATCGTGTTTATAATCACGTGTATGACATCAGGAAGGGAAATTCCACCAATGCTCTGGCTAAGCATTGTCAACAATTCCCCCAACATACATTCAAATTTAGGGTGGTTCAAGTAGTGAATCAGAACAAAAGAGAAGGGGACCTTATAGGCACTCTTGAATTACATGAGCTTAGATGGATACTAAATTTTAGAGCCCACATAGAACCAGGTTTAAATTCTGCACTTAGCATCCGACCGGCCCTTCTAGGGTATATGTGATGCTATACTCATCAAGTCATTATTTATTGCATTATATTATTATTATTTATTATTTTTTATATTTGTATACAATGGTCTCATTTATTAGTGTTTCTCTTTTAATATTGATATGGAATTTATATATCACACATCATATTATATATTCATATTAATCATTATTTATTTTATATGAATTGGATATTTTAAATCATAGTGTATTTTATATGTTTTACCATATATTTAGATTAAGCTTTGGATATATTCGTTATGATCATATATGTATATTTTGTCTCGATAATACCTCGATGCATCACAAATATCTTATAACAATACATTTTGTTTGTTGTGCTTTAATGCTGTCATCTTTCATATAAATTTATATCTTGATTACCACTTTAATACGATGGTTATGATATGGCAACGAAGTGAATGCATAGATTAAACATTTACTATTTTTATTATTATTACAATTTTTTATAAGAAGTTTTAATGGGCTTTCCCATGATCAAAATGTTTTTTCCTGCTAGACAATGGGCAGACATAATATAAAAAGAAATTATGAAGTATACATCTTTGGGAAAACATCTGGGTATGTGAGATGTCATCTCCCTTTTAAATGCCTAATTAGATTATACTAATTGATGCATATAATTAAATGATTGATGTTAGTTCTTGTATTTAAAGACTGAAGGTTTGTTCATTGATTGTAACCTGATGAAGCGCACCGGGTTGGTGCGTGAAAGCGCTTGTTCTTTTTCTTTGTAAACAATTAAACTGTGGATTTTACATCGTGGTGGTTCCTTGCAGTTTTTCTAACCTTCCCGGAATGTGCGTTACCACAAGAAAGCGGTTGGTAGAGATTGCCCATTCCCATACTCTCATGGCCTCTCGACAAAGGGGGTAGGACCTGGTTCCCCCCTGTTTGTTGATGTACCAGACTACCGACATGTTGTTTGTCTGGATAGCAATAGTTCCTACAGGAAGAAGGCTGTGTAGTGCTTGCAACGCTAATAGCACTGCCCTCATCTCCAGAACATTTATATGCAGGGAGGTCTCTGAACTGTTCCACGTGCCTTGGACAATCCTGCCCGCTGAATACCCCCCTCCCACCCGAGGCGAGAAGCGTCCGTGGTCACTGTGGCTAGGGGGAATGCAGTACAGAAGGGTCTCCCTGTCAGGAGGTCCGTCGACTGGAACCACCAGAACAGGGAGCTCTTGCATGCTCTGCTGATGGCTATCGGGCTGTTGAGAGGAAGGTAAAGTGGGGACCATTGGACCTGGAGGTTCCATTGAAGGATTCTCATGTGTAGTCGAACATGAAGGAGGAGTGGGATGGCTGCTGCCATTGAACCTAGGGCCCTCAGGACCATAGCTGCAGTCGGAGCAGGTTCTAAGATGGCCGTGATATGACACCTCAGGTTGGACAGTCGATCTAGAGTGAGGAATGCCCGCATGTTTCTTGTGTCCAATCTTCCTCCTATAAAATCTATAAGCTGTGTGGGGGCCAGGGAAGATTTTTCTCGGTTTATGGTGATGCCCAGCCGAGGGGCTATATGAAGGAAATAATCCCTGGCTGAGCACAGTAGATGCCTTGATCACGCTGTAAGGAGCCAGTTGTCCAGGTATGGAAACACCTGAATTCCCTGGAGTCTCAGGTGGGCCGCTACCACTGCAAGTACCTTGGTAAACACCCTGGGGGCAGAGGTGAGACCAAAGGGAAGGACCCTGAACTGGTAGTGATTGGCTCCCAGTCGGAAGCGAAGGAACCTCCTGGACCGTCTGTCCATTAGGATGTGGTAGTATGCGTCCTTGAGGTCTATAGAGCACATCCAATCGTTCTCCCACAAAAGGGGGAGGATGGATTGTAAGGTGACCATCCGGAATTTTTGTTTGGTTACAGACAGGTTCAGTCGTGACAGGTCTAGGATCGGTCTTAAGTCCCCCGTCTTTTTTGGCACCAAGAAGAACCTGGAGTAAAACCCTGATCCAGTCTGATCTCGGGGGACGTGTTGGATGGCTCTTTTTATTAGCAGCTGTGCAATTTCCACAGTTGCTACCTCCCGTTGATCGGGTGGTACATCGGGGAGGTTTTTGGATCTGGGAATACTGTGAAGGGAGATTGAATAGCCTCTGGATATCACTCGAAGCACCCAACAGTCTGACGTGATTGACTCCCATGATGTCAGGTGCCTCGAAAAACGCCCCCCGACTGCCTCCAGAGAAAAGCAGCCGGGTAACCCATCAGGGTTGCTGCGTGGGTCTGTCAGAGAAAGGTTCTCTGGACCCAAAGTTCCTAGGAGCCCCTCTGCCTCTAGGACGGCAACCTCCCTGTCCTCCTCTGCCACGGAAGGACTGGTTGTCCGGAGCAGGTTGGGATTGCTGTGATTTCCGGAACCACATCTTCTTCTGTCCCTTTTGGTTCTTTGAGAAGGACCTCTGGGGAGCTGAGAAGCGGACTCCAACGGCAGACAGCGTCTTCCCGTCCTTTTCGCTCTGGACAAGCGTTTCGCGAACCATTTTGCCAAAAAGGGCAGAACCATCGAAGGGGGCATTCGAGAAGGTCGCTTTGAAGGGCTCCGTGAAGTCACAGTGCCGGAGCCAGGCCTGGCGTCTCATAACAAGGCCCGATCCACTAGCTCTAGCGGCTCCCTCTGTTGCGTGAGATAAGAGCCGCATAGAAGTATTAGATACCGCTCTGAGAGTGGCCATACGGGTGGAGTACACTTGTTTGTCCTCCGCCGATATGGACTCCGGGGGAGATGCAGCGTATTCCTTAATCAGGTCTCGCTGCATCCTGATCACGTGTGCCATATAGTTCAGCGCCCTCAGGGAAAAGGTTGCTGAAATAAAGACTTGCTTCCCAATGTGATCCATCGAGCGGGATTCCTTGCTCGGGGGATGCATAGAGGGACTCTCCTGAGGCAATTCCCTGTTTGTGGCAGCAGCCATCAGCATGGCATCTACTGGGGGTCCCTTACTCCAATGTGTACGGTCCGATGGGGGACTAAGAATCCAGTCTGGACGTTTGCGAACAGGCTCTACAGTGTCCGGGTCCTTCCATGCTCTGGTGGCAATAAGGTCCACCAGAGGGTCAGCAGGAGGGGACACCCAAGAGGTAGACGGGCCCACCTCAAATACCTTCAAGAACACAGACTCATCCGAGGAGGCCTTGGGGGCAGACCACCCCCCCTTGATCCTTAACATTTCCATAATGTCTGCAAAGGAGACATCTTCTGGGGGTGATCTTGGGGAGCCCTCCCCTTCCTCCAAGTCCGTGTCTTCAGTAATAGACTCGGGGGAGTCCACGTGCCTCCTCTTATACTTATGCTTACGAGGCACTTCCTCGGGGGGACTGTCCGAGGAGTCCTCACCAGCAACCAGTTGTTCCAAAGGAACCACTTGGGACATTGAGGAGGGCTGTCCCTGAGACCGGCTGATGGGTGCCTGGCCCAGCTGCGAGGGAGTGCGGGATGGAGCCGAGACAGGGACCGGGGGTCCAGATGTCCTCGACAGAACCCTCTCCACAACATCGAAGGCCGAGGGGGAGCCGACTTCTCTAAGACCCGAGAGCTGACCCCCACGAATGGATCAGAACCGGAGCCGAGACCGTCAGATCTGAGAGACCGGTGCGCTCCGACCTAGATGGAGTCGAAGAGACACCGGCTCCCTCGGATCCAAGGCTAGGCCCACGGCTCTGAGAGGTCTGGTCCGAAGTACCCGAAGCACTCAAGGGAGGGATCGGATCCGAGGTGTGCCGACCAGTCGGATCCGACCCACCCCCGGGTCCAACGCTGCCCGGCTCCGAAAGCTCTGAACCCGGGAGTCGGGTCGGAGAAGGAGCTATGGGGGCGAAAAAAGGGGTCGAGGCCCCTCCGGGATGGGGGGGCCAGGAGCACTCCCATCTGCATCTGGGCCTGGATGAATCGCCTCATCATCTGGTCCATATCAGTGTCTGACATAGAAAAAGTTGACCTCGATGAGGATCTAGAGCGCCGCCTCGATGACCTCGATGAAGGCCTAGTCTCCACCTCCTCGGGTCCGGGAGAGAACCGAGGGGATTGGAGCCGAGGAGGACGAGACTTAGAAGCCAGAGGGGAAGCACGCTTAGGCGGCGGAGCCGAGACAGAGGCCTCGGCCCACCGCTTATGGTGCCCTTCCCTGTGTCTCTCCTTTTCCCTCCTGGTCTCCCTATCCTCCGGTTTCTTAGCGGGAGATTGAGTCCCTGCCGGAGGAAGGGAGACCGAAGTAGCCACTGGCGATTTCTGAGTAGGAAGGATAGCAGTGGACGAGGCCGAAGCCCATTCAGGGGGGAGAAGTCCTGCCAGAACCAACTTCGACTTCTGCTCCCTTAAAGCCCGGGGGTTGAACCCTGCACAAATGGTACAACCAGATGAAAGGTGTTCAACCCCCAGGCATTTAACGCACTGAGTGTGGCCATCAGCTGGGGAGAGCTTATGGCCACACTCGGTACATTTAGAAAATATAGCCTTGGGGGCTTCAGACATAGCTACGCCCTAACAGGCCTTAACAAAAAAACACACACACAACAAACACACACTAAACGGACACCCGAGAAAGTTAACTAAAGAAGGGAGGAAGCCTAAACAAACACACTTTAAC